>NW_028170456.1:54610-104316 GCF_963971535.1 Notolepis coatsorum
TAATCTGTGGCATCACTGATGTCCACATGAGTGAGTGAGTGAGTGAGTGAGTGAGTGAGTGAGTGAGTGAGTGAGTGAGTGAGTGAGTGAGTGAGTGAATGAATGAATGTGTGTGTGCATTCTTCAACATGGCTCTCCCTTCACACACACACACACACACACACACACACACACCTACAGACACACACACACGCACACACACACACACACACACACGCACGCACACACACACACACACACACACACACACACACACACACACACACACACACACACACACACACACACACACACACACACACACACACACACACACACACACACACACACACACACACACACACACACACACACACACACACACACACACACACACACACACACACACACACACACACACACACACACACACACACACACACACACACACACACACACACACACACACACTGAGCAGGCTTACACAAACTAACAAGCCGTAAAACCATTAACAATGTCCCGGCTGCTGCCTTGATGAGCCACTGCACTGCTGAGAGGAGTAGTCAGGCCTCAGGCTGTGTGTGTGTGTGTGTGTGTGTGTGTGTGTGTGCGTGTGTGTGTGTGTGTGTGTGTGTGTGTGTGTGTGTGTGTGTGTGTGTGTGTGTGTGTGTGTGTGTGTGTGTGTGTGTGTGTGTGTGTGTGTGTGTGTGTGTGTGCGTGTGTGTGTGTCTGTAGGTGTGTGTGTGTGTGTGTGTGTGTGTGTGCGTGCGTGCGTGTGTGAACGTGTGTGTGAGTGTGCGTGTGTGTGTGTGTGTGTGTGTGTGTGTGTGTGTGTGTGTGTGCGTGTGTGTGTGCGTGTGTGTGTGTGTGTGTGTGTGTGCGTGCGTGTGTGTCTGTAGGTGTGTGTGTGTGTGTGTGTGTGTGTGTGTGTGTGTGTGTGTGTGTGCGTGTGTGTGTGCGTGTGTATGTGTGTGTGTGTGTGTGTGCGTGTGCGTGCGTGTGTGCACGTGCGTGTGAGTGTGCGTGCGTGTGTGTCTGTAGGTGTGTGTGTGTGTGTGTGCGTGGGTTTGTGTGAGAGCATGTGTGTGTGTGTGTGTGTGTGTGTGTGTGCGTGTGTGTGTGTGTGTGTGTGTGTGTGTGTGTGTGTGCGTGTGTGTGTGTGTGTGTGTGCGTGCGTGTGTGCACATGTGTGTGAGTGTGCGTGCGTATGTGTCTGTAGGTGTGTGTGTGTGTGTGCGTGGGTTTGTGTGAGAGCATGTGTGTGTGTGTGTGTGTGTGTGTGTGTGTGCGTGTGTGTGCGTGTGTGTGTGTGTGTGTGTGTGCGTGTGTGTGCGTGTGTGTGTGTGTGCCTGCGTGTGTGCACGTGTGTGTGAGTGTGCGTGCGTGTGTGTCTGTAGGTGTGTGTGTGTGTGCGTGGGTTTGTGTGAGAGCATGTGTGTGTGTGTGTGTGTGTGTGTGTGCGTGTGTGTGTGTGTGTAGGTGTGTGTGTGCGTGTGCGTGCGTGCGTGTGTGTGTGTGCGTGTGTGTCTGTAGGTGTGTGTGTGTGCGTGGGTTTGTGTGAGAGCATGTGTGTGTGAGTGAGAGAGAGGGCATGTACATGGTAGTGTGTGCGTGTTTGTATGTGTGTGTGTGTATGTGCGTGCATTGCATGACCACCAAACCACCAAACACCAAAATAATGCATATATATTCATTCAAATCATATCAGAACCTCACGTTCCAATATGCTTCTGTAATCTGTTACAAAACATGATAAAGGTCAGAGTATGCACCCAGCGGATAGTGGGGCGTAGAGATAAAAGTACAAATAAGTAAAATAATAGAATGATGCGAGTATCATATGAAAATTAGGTATTTTCTCCTGGTGTGCTGTGTTAAAGAAAATGACTTGGCATTAGACAGCAAACACAATAGTGATGACCCGCTTCACACCTAACAGTCATCAAATCAATTCAAATCTAATGTATTTGTAAGGCCCGACAACACACGTTCTGTTCCGTTATGGCTTCGCTCAGCACCAGTTGCATATATCTCGCTTCAGCATATATACACTGAATAATTTCACAAATGTACCTTTAAATGCCAGCATTCATCTGGCCACACCCCCATCCGCTTACCTATATAAGCAGGGATGGTGCCACACACTCATCTCCTTCTCAAATTTCATCACAAGCAACGTGTTGCTCATATGCCCACTTGACGTGAAGAAAAATATTGCTCTAAGGAAAGGAAGAATAAGGAGAATACGTTGACATCATATCTTTATTTTCTCTCTCACTATTTTAAAACGAGAAAATACGGCGATATTGTCTTCGTACTGGAGTGTCTGGAAGATTTTGATCATTCCACAAACTCCACCGGTTTCGTATTGGGGGTTCACGCCGCTACATACCTCCCAGCTACAGTCTTCTTGGATGCGGCTGGACGGAGTGAAACCCTCCGGCGGTGCAGGGACTGTAGTGGCGCGCCGCTGTTGTGAGAGGCGGTGCGTTCCAGGTTGGGTGAGTAGTGTTTTTGCTGGCAGGCTCCACTTGTCTGTTAGTGCTATGGGGACTAATTGACAATGTTTATGGAAACCGGGCCCAGGCTAGGGTCCTTTGTTCAGTCTCCTAGACGACGGAAGACCTTGGTCTGAAGCCATTTTAGTTTAACTAGTGGGCCGCGACCATTAACACTGGTGATCCCTGTGTTTTCTGGACGAGTGGATTTCTCTCTGTCCCGTGTTAAGCCCCTTCTTTCATATCCAAATGAGAGTATTCCTTCACGAGGAGATATGTGCATGGATGTGCGATAGCGGCAGATCCATGTTCAAGTCAGCTACACAGGCCAGTTTGGTATTGTGCTGATTCCGTCGGGTGTTGGTAAAATCACCGTTGTAAAGCAGTGTTGACATCTTGTTTCTCTTTTCTCTTAAAAAGTGAGGAGAGGTTCAGAACGGCAGCCTGTCTGGGTGAGTGTTATGTCATTGTATACATGTTCAGGTGATAGCTGCTTAGCTTACGGTTAGCCAGTCAGCTGTTAGCTGCTGCGTTAGCCTGCTGGGATCGCTGCATGGCCTACTTAGGTTGGGCCTACTGTTAGCCTGTCAGCTGTTAGCTGCGGCGCTAGCATGTCGTGATCGCTAGGTAACGTTAGCTTGCTGCTATAGGCCTAGGCCTGGCGCGGGGTAGCTTTAGCTCCTCGCGCGCCGCCGCAAGTTCGCTTCTGGTCGCGTGCGCCGTTAGCTCGGCGTCTCGCGAGCAGGGGCAGTAGCGCCCGAACGGTTGGAGCGGCCGTTAGCTTAATGCTACTCTGTTGAACGTGCTTTGATTTTAACATGTTTTACACTCTTGACTACGACGTCATCCTTGACAGGGAATGTTCGTCGACCCTGCCCTGGGCCTGGACGGGGATTGCGTCAACAAAGAGGACTGTAGCGACTGGTTGGAGCGACGACGCTGCCCAGTTCGAGCAACACAGGATCGGCTGTGTTGTCTACGGGGTCTTTCTTGAGTCTGCACTTCGCTGATCTACGTTCCGGGTAGGACAAGGTTGACCAGACCTTATAACACGTCTTCTGGTTTTACTTTTCTAAATGTTTTGTGAATGACGATGTTTTCCCAAAACGTGTGTTGCTGCAATGCATTTAGGATACGACGCGAGTTATGTGTGAACTGTCTTGTCACTGGCAGTTAGCTTCTCCGTGCAAATCGGGTTGTTACAGATGTGAAAATGATCTGGTTGTTGTGTGAGAAACATCATGTGTGTTGTTATGTACCGTGTACTCACAACTAAGGTAACTAACCTATGAAGCTATGCTTAGTGACAAGTGAGTAAAAGAATGTTCTTTTCTCAGCCTGTGATGACAATGAACAGTGTGTTCACATATTAACAGGTTTTCCTGTTTTAACTGGCCGTATTAAGGGTAAAATAAGAGGATTGTGTTTCCCCCCGGTTCCCTGGGGACTTTTTCATCCTCCTATCAGACATGTTGTGCACTAAATTGTGTCTTTTGTGTGGTAGGGATGCGATGTAACCCTTAGCTTGATTGCTGAGGTTGTGCTAAAACAGCTGGAGAAACTTTATTTTCCTAGAAGAAAAGATTGTTTGGTCGCTCTCGTGTGTGCTTAGCAAGGCCTGTGGCCGATACTAATCGAGAATTATGTATTCTCTCATTATGAAAAACGGCGTTCCTCTGTAGAGTGTTTTTGCCATTTTTTGTAGGTGATGATGGGTTGTGTGTGTCATGTGACCTACAACTGGGTTGGACTGGCCACAGAAGCACATGTGTATGTTGGACCGGGGCTCTTAGAGCCCTCTCTATTCTGTGTTTTTTCCTTAGTAAAAATCAGATAGCAGGTTAGCTCATGCGCTGTGTGGAGCTGTCAAACGCTTCATAGAGCTGACTATGACTGTGTCATGTTCTCTTTTTGTCATTACATCGTATCATGGGTGTGGGGTCGTAAAGGGGTGAACTGGTAACCTTTCCTCTCCTCCTCGTTTCTGTCGGTCAGGGGTACACCCCCTGTCCTTCAAGGTTCCCGTCACGTGTCGGTTCGGCACGTTACGGGGGGGGGGGGGGGGGAGGGAGTTTCCTGGTCCCACGGCTTGGTATATTGGGCGTGTGCACCGCAGGAATTCCCCCACCATGGAGTACGTCACCGTGCGCGTCTCTGTTGGTAGGACTTCCATGTGCTGTTCAGGTCCATGTGATGGATTTGTTTCAGGGGGGGTGGTCAGGGCTCCTCCTCACCAAGCGCCTATTCGGGCCTTCTGTGAGTTCGGACTCCTTCTTCCATGTGAGGGAGCCTCCATCGGAGTACAGAGCCTTCCTCCTCAGATTGTCAAAGTGAGTGGACCCTCTAGAAGGGTCCTATTCTATTGTATATGTATTCGATTCAATTCGATTATTGAGTGTGTATGGGTTCAGTGCCTCTTCCCCGGAGAGCCCTAAAACCAATTTTTTACATGGCTCAAGGTGCAATATATTCTTTTCAATCTGTACAGCTCGCGTGGGAAGTCTCTCTGGGGATCCCCGTCTCCTTCCTATGGGAGGGTGGTGGGATGTAAAAATGTGAAAAAAATTTACCCCCGGCTGTGTAGACTGGGATACATACTGTTGATGCTTCCTTCTTTTCTATTCAAAAAGTGTTGGAGTTAGGGAGTGTCACACCCCTCTTGTCGTTCCCCTGGGCGCCTTGGGGATTCAATGACAGGTCTAAATAGCCTGTTCATTGATGGGGGTGTGTCCCGACGCACGTATAGTGCTAGCTTGCTGTAAACAGGCGACTGACTGGCGCGCCTTGGTTGCTTGTGGTTAAAACGGCGTTTTTATAAAGCAACTGAGATGGGGGTTTTTCCTCTTCCGACGACCAAATCCCACGACCTGGGTTGGTTGTCGACGGATTCTCGTTCATGTCTGGGGGATGATGACGGAATGGATCTGAACATATGTAGAGGGGTCTCACGCCCTTGGGGTGGGCCACCAGGCGCGGTTCGCCCGAACGTCTGGGTGGCGCCTTCTTTTCATGTTAAGATCGACACGCATATCTGCCCTTTCTCCTGGAGTAGGCATGTCGGCGTGGTTAGGGCACGGGACTGGTTCTGGTCACGCTGGTCCGGATCAGTTGAACCCGTTGTCCGCCGGGGATGCAGATCTGCTGTTCTGGTACCCTGAGGGACTTGGGTTTTTTTCAGGGGGAAAAATGCCAGGTCGGTCCGGGTGTCACAGGGTTAAGCGCTATGGAGACCCTGGTTGGGTACGTTTTTACTCAGCACTGTCGTAATGGCTTACGGCCATGCCATCCTGTGCACGCTCGATCTCGTCGGATCTCGGCCGCTACACAGGTTGGTCCTGGTTAGTACTTGGTTGGGAGACCGCCTGGGAATACCAAGTACGGTGTGCTTAGGGGCTGGTTCTCCATTCTTTTTCGCTCCTCTCTCACGCATGGCGAAGAGGGGCCTGTGGGGGTGGTTTTTGACTTCCTCTGGTGACCCTGTGCTTCCCGTACCGCCAGGCCCGGTCCGAAGTAATGTTTCGTCGACCCGTAGGCCTGGGTTAACCCTTTTTTGAAAACTGAAACACTTGTACTGCGGTATAGCCGGTGTATACCCACAGGTGTGTTTTGGAGTTTTTTCTTGAGGGGTTATAGGAACAACCACCGCATTGGGTAACGCCAAGGTGGTTGATTCCCTGGTGTGTTGGAGCAGTGTCAACTCTCGGGTTCACCGGTTGAGGGTGCCCCTGCACGTTCATGACGTCTGCCAGTCGTGTCAGCCTTCTCGGCCTCAACCCCTCTGGGTGGGGGTTTTTAAATGGAGGCTTGGTCATGCAACAACGCCAGCATACGCCCCTTCCGCCGGTGCGGCTGTGTTCAGCTGTCCCCTCTGGCGCCTGTCTCGTCCGCAGTCTCCAGGCTAGGGTTAACAGCCTGTTGCCTGGTTTTTCCCCGGTGCGCTGCCTGCTTCCGTTGGTTAACCTTTTTTGTGTGCTTACGGCCATGCTGACTGCCTGTTCTGCAGGGTCAGTGTGCCAGGCGGTGTACTATTGGGGGGACAGGGCCCGCTCGGCTTACGGCCATACCAACCTGAACACGCCCGATCTTGTCCGATCTCGGAAGCTAAGCAGGTTCGCGCCTGGTTAGTACTTGGATGGAAGACCGCCTGGGAATACCAGGTGCAGTAAGCTTTAATGAGGGGCCTTTGTCCGAATACGCTGGCGATGTGGGGGGCGGGGCACTACGTGCCCACCTGGTGGGGTCTTGATGCTGGCATCATGGACTTCTCCGGGCCCCCATTCCAGGGAGTCCAGCCCTTTTGGTGGGTCTGGGTCTTCCTTCGCGCTCCGCTGCTACGGCCTTGCCACGGGGTTGGGTTTGCCCTTGACCCTGTGATTCTGGGGGCAGTAACAAGGTTGTTTCCTCCGTTCGTTCCCGGGTGGCATGCGGGTTGTGCGTGTGTGTAGTCGTGGGGTCAAGCCACGCTCTGCTCACCCTGTGCGTTGAGTTGCTTGAGTGCCTCTTCGCACGGTCGGGTCCGTTGCCCTCCCGTGAAGCCACCAATAGGGGGGGTGCCCTCCATTAGGGTGGGTCGGGGGGGCTCGGCCCTCCCTGATCTGATGGCTGTGGGGGGCCTCAGCGGGGTGTATTTGTCGAGCTATGGCTCCCGCTCAGCTCCTGTTATGCAACTGGTGCTGAGCGAAGCCATAACGGAACAGAACGTTAGGTTATGTAGATAACCAAGTTCTGTTAGTTATGGTGCGCTCAGCACCAGGACGCCGCTGCGGCCCTTGATTTTTCATTGTGATGAAATTTGTTGGGAAGGAGATGAGTGTGTGGCACCATCCCTGCTTATATAGGTAAGCGGATGGGGGTGTGGCCAGATGAATGCTGGCATTTAAAGGTACATTTGTGAAATTATTCAGTGTATATATGCTGAAGCGAGATATATGCAACTGGTGCTGAGCGCACCATAACTAACAGAACTTGGTTATCTACATAACCTAACGTTAATGTCCCCATGGGCCGGACGCGTGAATATTAAAGGCAACCAACTTGTGTTTGGCTTTTCTCTGATTGGCCGCGACCCCCCGCCCCCACGCGCAGGCAAGCGGCAGTCGTCCCACGTCCCAAATGAAATCCAAGGAGCAAGCGAGCGGCAGCGCGGGCAACCAACTTGTGTACCAACCAACTTGTGTTCGCTGTTCCAACCAACTTGTGTTCAGCTGCGGTAGCAGTGGAGCGCTATGAAATGTGCTGAACTAGAAAGCGTAACGTTATTATGTTTCGCGTTTTTAACAACCAACTACCAGATTCACTCGTACCAGATTCACTCGTGTATAAACAAAGCCCATACAGTTATGAAATGCGCTGAACTAGAAAGCGTAACGTTATTATGTTTCGCGTTTTTAACAACCAACTACCAGATTCACTCGTCACTGTACATCACCTCTGAAGTATAAACAAAGCCCATACAGTTATGAAATGTGCTGAACTAGAAAGCGTAACGTTATTATGTTTCGCGTTTTTAACAACCAACTACCAGATTCACTCGTCACTGTACATCACTTCAGCTCCAGCAGCAGCAGCGGCCGCGCTCCGTTGTAGGAAGCCCTTCAATGACAGCGCTCTCATATTTTGCGAATGCATAAACTGTACATCACTTCAGCTCCAGCAGCAGCACCGTTGTAGGAAGCCCTTCAATGACAGCGCTCTCATATTTTGCGAATGCATAAACTATATCTTAAATTATGGCTATGTGTCTAATATGGCTGCCGCTTATCAATGACTTCGCGACAGCCATATTAGACACATCGCCATAATTTAAGATATAGTTTATGCATTCGCAAATATGAGAGCTCTGTCATTGAAGTGGGTGGTGGCACTAACAGTAGCGATTTTTATTGTTTTGTCATGACCAAACATAATCCCAACATAGATAGGAGGTGTACTGTATGTCAAATGTCGGTCATGTGGTGGAAGAGTTTAGTACAGTCACACAACAGAACACCAGTGTTTCTAGTAGATATGTTTATTAATATAAATAAACACCTCTGTCTGAACTGGTTCGACCAGCGAGTTGGTTCGACCAGCGCTTCTGCCGCGTCTCTCAGCGGAAAAGGGCGTGTGCTAGGGCGGTCACGTGGCCGTGTGGCCAATCAGAGAAACGCTGAACGAAAAGCTGAACACAAGTTGGTTGCCTTTAATATTCACGCGGGCCGGACACGTCTTCTTTAGACAAATCAAGAACAAACATCACAATAAATCAAGAAGACCATGAAATCCAAAATAAAATGTAAAATAAATAAATGCAACACTCCTCGTCCATTTACCAATAGAAGAACGACAGAATGGACATGCTCGTATTGATATCCCCAGTTGCTATTGCATGTACTTATTTATCTTTCATTACACGTATATGTGCATACTTACCAACTGTTACACAGGTGCTATAGCACTTTTTATCCAAAGCGCTTTACAATTTGTTCCTCACAATTTACCCGTTCGCTCACACATTCACAAACCGACGGTGGAGGGCAACCTTGCAAGGTGCCGACCTCCTCATCGGGAGCAATTAGGGGTTAAGTGGCTTGCTCAATGACACTTCGACACGCTGCCTGGGAGGAGCGGGAATCGAACCGGGAATCGTACCAGGATCACCTGACGACTGCTCTACCTCCCGAGCCATGGCTATAAGCTATGCAGCAACGTGCAATAGGAATCCATGCAGTAAAGGCCATGATCTAGCGGTGAGGCAGGACTGGGATGTTGGTCCTGAGGGGGGGTGGGGGGGGGGGGGTCCTGGGATGGGGCGGTGGGATTGGAGGAAGGATCATTTTTTTTTAAATGTCGTTTGAAATGTCTTTGGTAATGTAGTTTTTATGTTTTTATTCTGATTTTATAATTTTCATTATTCTATTTACTATTTATTTCAATTTTTTTGGTTATTATTATTGTTGTTGTTGTTGTTGTTGTTGTTGTTGTTGTTGTTGTTGTTGTTGTATTGTGAAGTCGTGTTTATTATTATTACTACTGTATTGCGTTTTGTCTTGTTCATGTGTGAAAGAAAATGAAATAAAAAACATTTGATCAAAGAAAGTATAAAAAATTGGAAGCAAAGTCCAATCCTCCAACCATTTCTTCAACATCGCTGGAAAAGTACAAATCTCTCCGTAAACTGTTCACCTCGGAGGACGCTCCACGGGTTATTAAAAAAAAACTAAAACAAAAAAAAAAAAACAAAAAAGAAATTGGAAAGAAAAGCTCGTCTGTGTAATAATAAAACACACCGTTCTTGTCATAATGGAGTCTATTTTTGGAGACAGCTGTGTATATAATTGCACCGACGAAATTTGGGTTTCCTTTGTGCCATTTTGTTCAGAGTGGGTCCGAAGAATCAATCAAGGGATTTGTCACCGTTCCAGAACATTCTGCCAGTGTGTCTACAGTCCTACTACTGTATCGCCTGTATACAGTTAGGGAGAAGTGGATTCCATGTAATGTAATACGATTAGACCGTAATGCTAATTGTAAACTGGAAGTAAAGTAGGAACTGGAGCTAAACAACTGACCCTACAGTGTCGATAGACGGGAAATAGACTTGTATAGAGTGTGTGTGTGTGTGTGTGTGTGTGTGTGTGTGTGTGTGTGTGTGTGTGTGTGTGTGTGTGTGTGTGTGTGTGTGTGTGTGTGTGTGTGTGTGTGTGTGTGTGTGTGTGTGTGTGTGTGTGTGCAGGCACGTGCACACATAGAGGCCAAGGGGTGCCTGAGCACCTGCCTTTTTGAGCCTCATCAAAAAAGTGCCATTTTTGGAAAAGAAATAAAAAAAAAAAAAAAAATTTACCGTTACGCATATAGACTGCCCTTCCAACTGAAAAATGTCAGGATATAATCAAAATATTAGGTAAAGAGAGAGATGCCCCATATTCCATTGCAGTTTGCACGGCCTCCTCAGCGTGCCTCTCCGCGGACCTATATATTTTATGCATAGCGTGGGTCGTGATGATGATGATAGAAACCGCTGTTGAATGCTGGTATTACACTCATTGAGGGACACGAAGAAGTCAAGTCCGATGGGATTTGGGAATCTCAAATACAAATCGGGATTGGAATAAAAAATGCATTTATATTAAACAATACAGAATATACAGCACTTCTTGGGGTCTGTAGGGTAAGCACTTATTCTCTCCCCCCTGAACATTTATGGAGATGTGTGGGCCTTTTAAGTCAGTGATAAAAGTGTCTTTCAAGGATAAGTGAGCTCCTGCACTGATTATTATAGTTCAATATTCAATATTTGATCACCAAAAACCCCCAAAAAGCATAAAAAGGGGGCTCCTCGCCCGGAAAGGGCCCTTGAAAATCGCCCATGCGCGCTACGTGCGCTCGGTTTATATATACACACAAGTGTAGTGCCCTTTTCAGCCTTTGAGCACCTGCCCCTCTAAAGTCCTGTGCACGTCCCTGCCTGCAGGGGTGGTAGTGCAATACCCGTGGTACGCTCGGCTGAGCGCACCACTCTCTGTAGGGCCTTCTTGTCCTGTGCCGTGCTGTTTCCATACCAGGCAGTGATGTTTCCAGTCAAGATGCTCTCTACAGCTCCAGAGTAGAAGGACTGGAGTATCTTCCCAGATACTCTGAACTTCCTTAACTGTCTCAGGTGGTAGAGGCGCTGCTTCGCCTTCTTTACGACTGAGTCTATGTGTGTTGTCCATGTCAGGTCCTCTGAGATGTGGACCCCCAGGTACTTAAAGCTGCTCACCCTGTCCCCGGTGGCCCCGTTTATCCTCAGTGGTGTGTGTGTCTCCTGCTGTCCTCTCCTCTCCTCCTCCTCCTCCTCCACGGGGAGCAGCATACTGGCTCATGTAAAATGGCAGGCCATGCATTATGCAGCAGTTTATGCCACTGCGCTGGGTCTCCATGTCCTCGGCTACAGTCCACTTGTCGCTGCTCTGGTCGTAGCGCTCCACTTTGGAGATGGTGCTGTAGCCATCAGTGTAGCCTCCGACCACGAAGAGCAGGTCGTCCAGCACCGCGATGCCAAAGTATCTGCGGGGGGTGAGCATGTCGGGCAGGGCGCTCCAGGAGTCAGTCAAGGGGCTGTAGGCCTCTGCGCTATCCAGGATGTTTCTACCGTCTGACCCTCCCACCTGAGGACAGGACACATGAGAGGAATGTTTTAGTGTGTGGTTAAGGCAGGCAGACACTGTATTAATCCATTTAGGGAAATGAGGGCATCACAGAAGCATTGAAAGTCAAATGATATATCTATACAAATATCTAGTATAAAGCATTTGTCTCCGTGTGCACCTACTGCATAGACATGTCCTCTGTATGCTGCGACTCCCACTCCGTG
Source organism: Notolepis coatsorum (assembly GCF_963971535.1). Lineage (NCBI taxonomy): Eukaryota > Metazoa > Chordata > Actinopteri > Aulopiformes > Paralepididae > Notolepis > Notolepis coatsorum. The sequence continues at coordinate 66,422 of NW_028170456.1, forward strand.
ACGCCTGGTGCTCATGGGGGCGATCAGAGTCCACTGGTCGGTGTCTGGGCTGTAGCACTCAGCTGTGAGCTGTGACCAGCCACCACAGATGTAAACCTGTAATAAGAAAGAATATTCTAATTTAAAGACATTTCTGATTTCTGATCTAACGTTCCTTGTGTTCATCTAGCACCCTGTGTCCCTCAGTTCCACCCACCTTGCCCTGGAGGGCTGCTGCCCCGGCGTAGTTCCTGTGCTCCAGCATGGGTGAGATCACTGTCCACTGGTCGGTTTCAGGCTCGTAGCGCTCGGCGGTGTTCAGTACCACGCGTTCGTCGTTCCCTCCCATGGCGTAGATACAGCCGTCCAACACGACCACGCTGAGCTCACAGCGGCGTGAGTGCATGGGAGCCGCCTGCAGCCAGCTGCGAGGGACGGGGTTGAACCTGCGCACACTGCTGAGACACTCCCAGTCGTCCCAGTCGTCTCGGCCGCCGACGCAGTAGACCAGACCGTGGAGATAAGCGGTGCCGTGGCACCACCGGGGACTCTCCTCCTCAACGCTCACGTCCATCCATCCACCGGCTCGGATATCGTAAGCCTCCATGGTGGTGCTGCCGTCACCCAGGCCTCCGATGGCCAATAGGACCTCCTGGGGCAGGCGTGGGCGGGTCAGGGGGTTTGTGAACCTGTCGGAGCCAGAGGGGTTCAGGACGCTGAGGATGAGGGGCCTGCAGTCGTGGCTGTCCCTCACCACAGGGTTGTTCTGGACGTTGCTCCTGAAGTAGTCAGGCCTCATCAAGCCCATGCGAACCTGGGAAGAGACAAGCAGACAGCGGGTACAACTTAGACATCGGTTGTAGACGGTTTCTGTTGCTAGGGAACAGTTTGGACCCTGTTTGACAACCACTGTACTAGGGAACCTAGTGTTGTTTTAATGTAATGCACAGTAATACAATTAGTTTTTTTTTAATTTTTTATAAATGTTTTAATTTAATTTTCATACATAAAACAGAACATAACAGTACAACAATAATAATAATAATAATAATAATAATAATAATAATAATAATAATAATAATAATAATAATAATAATAATAATAATAATAATAATAATAATAATAATAATAATAATAATAATAATAATAATAATAATAATAATAATAATAATAATAATAATAATAATAATAATAATAATAATAATAATAATAATAATAATAATAATAATAATGACAACAGCGACGACAACAATAATAACAGTAACATGAATCATAATGACCTTGGCAAGAGACAGACAAACAAGGAAAAGTAAAATAATAAAAAAATAAATAAAATAAATGTGGCTCAGGCAATAGCAACCATGTTTGTGTATCCATAATACAATTAGTTACCTTGGGCAGCAGCAAAGGGATGTCTGCTTTACGCTCCTCACGGGAGTGGTCGATCCAACGGAGGACGGCCTCGAACACCGTCTCCTCGCTCTTCACGTTCAGTTCATCCCTCTCGATGATGTCCACCAGTTGCTGCAGGGACAGCTCCACAAACTCCTGTGAGACGTGCAACATCTCCTCAAAGTGGCACACGATGCAGAGATGGGCCTTGCGCCTCAGGTCAGGGCAGCAGTAGATGTCAGTGAACCTCCAGATGCCGACACAGTTTTCCAGAGACAGCTGGCCCTCTAGGAAGTCAGAGCATGCTCCTACTATGCCAGTGACGCGAAGCTGGTCTGCAGCCACCAGAAGCTCTTCCACGTTCTCTGCTGTCACCAGCACAAAGCGTGTGTAGGAGTACTCTATGATGAGCTGCATCATACCCGGGGACACCCCAGGGATAGTGTGGACTGCTTTCTCTGAGTCGCTCCAGCGAGTGAAGAGGGCTCTGTGGGACGCAGATTATAGAGATATCTGATGAGTAAACAGTAAGCAACATTCTGTCCTGTGTAGTAATATATTTTCACTGTAGAAGTATAGGGTCTTAGCACAGTAGAAGTATAGTATCTTTTTAGGGTAGAAGTACAGTATAGTATCTGTTTACAGTAGAAGTACAGTATAGTATATGTTTACAGTAGAAGTACAGTATAGTATATGTTTACAGTAGAAATACAGTATAGTATATGTTTACAGTAGAAGTACAGTATCATATCTGTTTACAGTAGAAGTGCAGTATATTATATGTTACATTATAAGTACATTATAGTATATGTTTACAGTATAAGTACAGTATATTATATGTTTACAGTCGAAGTACAGTATACTATATGTTTACAGTATAAGTACAGTATTGTATATGTTTACAGTAGAAGTACAGTATATTATCTGTTTACAGTAGAAGTGCAGTATAGTATATTTTACAGTATAAGTACAGTATATTATATGTTTACAGTAGAAGTGCAGTATAGTATATTTTACAGTAGAAGTGCAGTATAGTATATGTTTACAGTATAAGTACAGTATATTATATGTTTACAGTAGAAGTACAGTATAATATATGTTTACAGTATAAGTACAGTATTGTATATGTTTACATTAGAAGTACAGTATAGTATCTGTTTACAGTAGAAGTGCAGTATATTATATGTTTACAGTAGAAGTACAGTATAGTATCTGTTTACAGTAGAAGTACAGTATATTATATGTTTACAGTAGAAGTACAGTATATTATATGTTTACAGTATACGTACAGTATAGTATATTTTTTACAGTATAAGTACAGTATATTATCTTTTTACAGTATATATACAGTATATTATCTGTTTACAGTAGAAGTACAGTATATTATATGTTTACAGTAGAAGTACTGTATATTATCTGTGTACAGTAAAAAGTACAGTATGGTATCTGTTTACTAACCAAGCTAACCTGAACCAAGCTAACCTAAACCAAGCTAAGCTGAAGCAAGCTAACCTGAACCAAGCTAAACTGAACCAAGCTAAGCTTAACCAAGCTAACCTGAACCAAGCTAACCTGAACCAAGCTAACCTAAACCAAGCTAAGCTGAACCAAGCTAACCTGAACCAAGCTAACTTGAAACAAGCTAAGCTGAACAAGCTAACCTGAACCAAGCTTACCTGAAATAGTCGCTGCAGTCACACAGGAGGGCCTTGTGGGCATTCAACTCAGTGCTGTTGACTTTAATAACCACATCACAGAGCCTTCCCTCCAGACGCAGCTCATTAAGGATTGTACAGGACATTGTTTCCTTTTCCATGTGGGGATTTTAAATTGTATCTACAGAATATATTCAAGCTTACAGACAAATAGCCAGGAACAACAAGTGAGATCTTCACTTGTCTTCTGAGATCTGAGAATTGTTGAATATATACTCTACACAAATGTTCTAGAATGTTTGATTATGACATCATACTGTGACATCACAAATTTTCTAGAATGTTCTATTATGACATCATACGGTGCCATCACGAATGTTCTAGAATGTTTGATTATGACATCATACTGTGACATCACAAATGTTCTAGAATGTTCTATTATGACATCACAAATGTTTTAGAATGTTCTATTATGACATCATACTGTGACATCCAGTGATGGGAATATTTTTCAGTAACGAGTAAACGGATTACTCTTCCAATCTTAATAACGCTGTTACCGTTACTGCCAAAAAATGCGGTGCGTTACTATGATTGAAGCTGTTTTTTTCAGATCAGACAGATCTCTGCGCTGAGAAGCAATACTTTTTTCCTTGGTTAGTGGGCAGTGCGCGATTGGCTGAGGTTGAGTAAAATGTCATGGTAAGCCAATCAGAGGTAGAGGTGGGCGGGTGTTCGAAATGATCCATAGGCTGACACACAGCAACAACACAAGCGACTCAGTCATCGACAGACCGCGGTTCCGTGTACGTTTTGATAGTTTGTTTGGCGAGCCCAAATAATCCAAAACTAATCCAACGAACAACACAAGCGAGCAGTCAACGACAGACAGTCCATGAGCGTTTTTTGTTCACTCTTGTGTTAGTTGTGTTGCAGCGCAGGGCACTACAGTAGTGGAGGCTACAGCCTTATCAACAGTGCTGCACTTCCTGGTTTAATAGCACAGTCTTCAGGTGCTCAGATATATATATATATGTATGTCATGCATGTCTTAAATGTCACGATTAGATTAGTTTAGATGATTAGATTAGATTCTTATATATCGACTTCCGGTTGTGTGATGTCCGGGTAGCAGCTTGAATCTTGAGTTCCTCAGAACCCCAGAGATAAATGACCCAACAAACAGATATTGTCAGCAACATTTAACGAGTGAGACGGTAAGAAGTCTAAAGATGAGCCCGAAGAAACAAAAGACTAAAAGAAATACCAAAACCGACTCTGGAAACGAGAAAGATGTCACAGATGAACAGGCTCGTCAAACCAGCTCTTCAGACACTGACGAGGAAACAGAGGGAGAGGAATCCGCGATTCTAAAAGAATTAAAAGATCTAAGGAGAGAGAATAAAGAAGCACACAATGCCACTCAGTCTTCAGTGAGCAAACTTGAAACATCTATGTCGCAAGTAACTGAATGGATTGACAAAACAGAAGGTAGAATTACGGTAATTGAAAAAAAAATCACGAAACTGGATGATAGTGGAATGAGACACCAGAGGGCGCTCAAATACCTTGTAAAAAGAGATGCAGAAATTACTGCAACCTGTGAAGACTTGCAAAATAGACTCAGACGCAACAATATCCGGATCTACCAAGTCCCTGAAGGTAGCGAGGACAAGGATATTAAAGAGTTTGTGAAGCAACTATTGACAACATCCCTGAAAATAACACCTGAACTTGAGTCTGAGATTAAGATAGAAAGAGCGCACAGATCACTGACGGCCAAACCGAGAGATTCTAGCGCCCCCCCGCGCTCTATCATTGTGCGCTTTCTAGATTTCAATATCAAAGAACAGGTGTTACAGCTCGCATGGGGACAATCCGTCACACTTCAAGGGAAAAGGATCTATTTTGATCACGATTACTCCCCAGACCTGCAAAAGAAGAGGGGTCAGGTGCGTCACGTCATCAAACAGCTGAAGGAAAAAGAGATACGCGCTAATTGCCCATACCCGGCACGACTCAGGATGACAACAGAATCGGGAACGAAGGTGTTTGACTCGCTGGTGGATGCAATTCCCACACTAAAAGAACTGGGAATTCATGTCCAAATCGACGAAAGAGAGCAACTACAAAGAGAACTGACAAGGGACAGGTGGCGAACACAAAGAAGAGGGCGAGAGCAGCGAACGAAAGGAGCCATGACGTCACTATCTGCCGCAGACCTAAGATCATTCATGGACGATAAAGATGAGTAAACCAGTTAGATATAGTAATAGTAGACTAACGAAATGTTTACAATAAGTGTAAAACACAAGAAATAATGGACATGCTGCTGACTAATATGATTATCATTTACCCTGAGTATTAATTACCTGTTGGGAAAATTTAAATATATCAAATCTACTTTAATTTATATGTGGTTCTGAGGCCAGAGACTGAGCCATAGACGGATCACACTTAGCCTGTGTTATCAGGCAAAGGTTAACCCTATACGCTCGTGGTTAACTTCTCTGCACTTAGTGCAATATGCTCCCTGAGAGAGAAAGCTACACCTCTCTAGAACATCGGGAGATTATTTCATTTGTGATTTATGTAAGACAGCTTACTGGAAAATTGGAAGCCCTAGGTTTTCCCTTACAAGTGAATAGGGGACCATTTTGTTTTGTTTTTTATGTTGTATACTCTTTGACAAATGCCTCAAGCTCATATACTATGGAAGATAGATCTATGTTGTACATACGAAATACAATGACATTATGACAAGCCTTAAATGTATTAGTTATAATATAAATGGTCTTAACAACCCAATAAAGAGGAAAAAACTTTTTGGACAACTTAAGAAAATGCAGTGCTCTATAGCATTCATTCAAGAAACGCACTTATCAATGAACGAACACCAGAAACTGAAGAGAGAATGGGTGGGCCAGGTGTATAGTGCGTCCTGTCAAACAGGGAAAAAGAGAGGAGTGGCTATTCTATTTAACAAATCAGTATACTTCACCAAAGAAAAGGAAATTGCAGATGACCAGGGCAGATATGTTATGGTCCTGGGGTCAATAGGAGGATCAATCATAACCTTTCTAAATATATATGCACCAAATGAAGACTGCCCCAATTTCTTTAAAGGTATAGCCTCACTTTTGGCTGGTAACGCCAAAGGAATTATCCTTATGGCCGGTGATTTCAACTGTGTACTAAATCCAAAAGTAGACAAACTGCCTGTAGATTGTGGACCCATTTCAAAAAAATCTAGATCACTGAATGCAATGATAAAAGAATTTGGACTTATAGATGCATGGCGTTTCCACCATCCTAGGCAGAAAGACTTTACCTTTAGGTCTGGGGTCCATGGTAGCTACTCTCGGATAGATTACTTCTGTATTTCCAAGCAAGATATTGACAAAGTTGAATCATGTATCATTGAACCAGCGACCATCTCAGATCATGGACCTCTAACTCTTCAACTTAACATCAGTACCAATAAAATCTTTAAATATTGGAGGCTCAATGTATCCATGCTGTCTGACTCTCACACACGGGAGAGGATAAGTGAAGAACTGAAGAGTTATTTTGATCTCAACAATAAGGGGGATGTCTCACCATCAATTTTATGGGACGCGGCAAAGGCTGTAATGAGAGGTAAAATTATCTCAATTTCAAGTGCACTAAAGAAACAGCGAAATGAAAAACAACAGAACCTAGAAAATGAGTTAAAAATACTAGAAAGGAAACATAAACTGAACAGAGATGAGGAAGATTTAAAAGCTCTACTAACCTGCAAACAAAAACTAGATGACCTGTTGACATACAAAGCGGAAGGAGCCCTTAGATTTGCTGGTAGGAATTACTATGAGATGGGAAATAGGGCAAGCAAGCTACTGTCATTCCAGCTCCACAAAATACAGTCAAGTCGGATAGTTCCAAAGATTAAACACCCCAGCACACACATGGAAGTAATGCAAACGCAAGAAATTGCTAATGCATTTGCAGATTACTATACCGACCTCTACAAAGCACAGCAATTGGAAAACAAGAAAGAAAAAATCAACAACTTCTTAGATAACCTTAAACTTTCTAAACTATCCCCAGATGAGGCGGATGAGCTAACCTCCCCTATTACGGAGAAGGAGATAGGGGAAACTATTCAGATGCTTAAGAACAATAAATCACCAGGTACAGATGGGTTTTCAAATGAATTTTATAAACATTTCACTGAACAATTAACACCAGTATTAAGTGTAGTTTATAACTATGCCCTATCTGAGAGAGATCCACCAGGAAGCTGGTCAGAAGCTATTGTCTCGGTAATACATAAAGAAGGTAAAGACCCCACAAGATGTAGTTCCTATAGGCCCATAAGTCTCCTTTGCAACGATTTCAAGATATTGACATCTATACTTAAAAAAAGAATACAGAAACATATAATAAAACTGATACACCCAGACCAGACTGGCTTTATCACTGGTCGACAGGGTGCTAACAACATCAGAAGAACTTTAAATCTGCAAACAGTGGCTGGATCTCGAAAAGAACCATCAATGCTTCTCGGCTTAGATGCCGAGAAGGCATTTGATAGAGTTGATTGGCTGTACCTTGAACTAACATTGAAAGGTATGGGATTCAATAACACATTTATAGATTGGATAAAATGTTTATATAAAAACCCTAAGTCTAGAGTAAGGGTGAATGGTCACTGCTCTCACTTCTTTGAGATACAGAGAGGGACACGCCAAGGAGACGTTTTGTCTCCATTACTATTCGCGATTGGCATAGAGCCACTAGCGGAGATGATTAGATCAAACCCTCAGATACAGGGAATAGATGACCAAAAAGGCATTACACACAAGATCTCGCTATTTGCTGATGACATTTTACTTTATATCAAAAACCCTTTAGAATCAATTCCAAACATAATGATGGATTTAAGAAATTACGGCGAACTGTCGGGTTATAAGATAAATGAGACCAAATCAGAAGCCATGATGATAGTGGGAACATGGCCAACACATCTGAACAGTATAGCACCCTTCCATTGGGCTAGAGACGGATTCAGGTATTTAGGAATCATTTTGACTCCCAGCAGCAATCAGTTATATCAAGCAAACTACGAAAAGTTGATTGTACAAATCAAATCAGACATGGCCAGATGGGACATTTTACCTCTCTCCCTAGTGGGAAGAATAGAATCAATTCGAATGAATGTGCTACCTAGACTTATTTTTCTCTTCCAGTCTCTACCTATACCAATACCTGCCACTACCTTTAAAATGTTAGATAAACTCCTATCCAAATTCATCTGGCAGAGGAAAAAACCTAGAGTAAGGCTTAAAACACTATGTTTGCCAAAGAACAAGGGTGGTCTTGGTCTACCAAACCTAAGAAACTACTACTGGGCAGCTCAATTACGCATACTTGTGCATTGGATACAAAAGGACCTAGATTCAGGATGGGTACAGATTGAGCAAAACTCAATTCCAAAGACCCCTCTCAGATCCATAATATTCCTGGGGAAAGCATACTGGAAAAAAATTAAGATTGGTAACAAATGGATTACAAATACATTAAAGGTATGGGAAAGTGTAAGGAAAAAGGGGGGAGGTCCACGATCAATATCTAGGGCCATGCCAATAGCAGACAATACAGAATTCCGGCCAGCTATGGAGGATGGGGGTTTTAAAAAATGGGCGGATTTGGGCCTGATTACTATCAATCAATTAATGGAAGGAGACTGTTTTAAATCGTTTGCACAGCTACAGCAATGTTTTGATCTACCTTCGAAAGACATGTTTAGATACTTTCAAATAAGACACTATGTAATGACTCACAGTGAGTGGGAAGCAATTAAGAGACCACCAACAAATGTGGAGCTGTACTTTATTAACACAATAGAAAAAAACTTGATGGAAAGAAAGCAGATATCCAATATTTACAACATGTTACAACTAGACGATCCAGGAGACACCACCTATATTAAAGAAAAATGGGAGTTGGAAGCTAATGTGATCATAGAAAATGAAGAATGGGAGGACAGCCATTCAAGCAATCATAAAATCACAAATAGTCCAATGTGGAAGGAGTTTGACTGGAAGGTCAAGGTCAGGTACTTTAGGACTCCTCAAGTTCTCTCCGGATTTGCTGGTGGGTCCTCACCACTATGTTGGAGAGGATGTGGATTGATCGGAGATCATACACATATTTTCTGGGACTGTCCAAGGGTGCAGACATTTTGGGTGAATATCAAAAATGAGATTAAAACCATTCTAGATCTTGACTTACCTCTGAATCCATCGTACTATATCTTGGGATGTATACCGAAAGGCACATACTATGGAGATACGTTATACATCTTGAGAGTGATACTGTTAATAGCAAGGAAAATGATAACTATGGCATGGCTACAAAATCAACCACCGTCAATCAAACAATGGACCAAGAGACTGAGACAGATGTATACAATGGAAGAAATGACTGCACAATTGCAACTGAAAAAAGATATGTTTATGCAGAGATGGTCACTTGTAACCTTGTACCTGGAGATACACTAGCATGAGTCTGACGCCCTCTCTCTCTTTTTTTGTTGTTCTTTTTCTTTTTTTTTTCTTCTTTTTGCTAAATTTATTTTTCTATTTATTTTTTCGTTTCTTATCCTACAAAAAATCCCAAAAAAAAAGAAAAATATTGTAAAAATCCCTCCCCACTGGGTTGTTTAAGAGGCGTACTCGGATTATACAGCTTATTTTGATTACGCTGAATACTTTGAAAACAAATTGAATAAGAGGGAAGAGCCTGAGTAACAAATGTCATTGAATATGTGAATCAAGTATATTATACTGTATGATTATTGCAATGTGATGTTCATTATGACACAAAATAAAAGAAAGTTCAAAAAAAAAAAAAAGATTAGATTCTTATATCTGTATGTTGTGTATGTCATAAATGTCATGAATTGAAAATGGGGGACCCTGATGTAAACAAGACTAAAGTCTCTCTGGTCTGCATCCCCTTAACAATTGTGTGTATTGAGCTGTACTGTACTGTACCCATTCTGCAATCTGTTCATTAAAATGTTCAATCAATCAGTATATATTTGTTATTTATTTTTGGTATAGTGCTTAACAAGCATAATTTAATGTTGCCCAGTTGTGGCCTGTTGAGGGGCAATACATATCAAAAGTTCCAAAACATCTATTGTGTTTGTATTTGTATGATCCACTATATAAACATAGTAATTATAATATCTACATACATGACATTTGATTGGAGGCTAGTCTCACTTTGTCCCACAGCAACATTAAAATAGTTTAGATTTGTGTATGTTGTTTATGTAAAAATTGTACTTGAAAGTAACACAATAGTTACTTTCTGAAGTAACTAGTTACTTTTATAATTTGTAACTGAGTAAGTAATTTAGTTACTTTTTGGAAGAAGTAACTAGTAACTGTAACTAGTTACTTTTTAAAAGTAACTTGCCCAACACTGGTGACATCACAACGGAACATGTTTGAGTACCATTTGAATAATTTAAATAATATGTTGACATTAAAAAAAGAACAAATAAAATGGAAAAAGAAACTACATAAAACAATGATACACATTATAATAAAATATTTAAGTAACATGTATAGAAATAAAGAAAAATAAGACAATGAAATAAAGATAATAATTCATTTAAAAGCTATTTTAAAGAGGTAAGTTTTGAGCAGTGCCAACCGAGTCTGCTGTCCTAACAGACTTGGGGTCTGTATGGTAAGCACTTATTCCCTCCGCCATGAACATTTATGGAGATGTATGGGCCTTTTAAGTCAGTGGTAACAGTGTCTTTCAAGGATAAGTGAGCTCCTGCACTGATTATTATAGTTCAATATTCAATATTTGATCACCAAACCCCCCCCAAAAGCATAAAAAGGCCCCTCCCACCCAAAAAGGGCCCCCAAAAATAGCACAGGCCCAGTGCCCTTTTCAGCCTTTGAGCACCTGCCCCTCTAAAGTCCTGTGCACGTCCCTGTGTGTGTGTGTGTGTGTGTGTGTGTGTGTGTGTGTGTGTGTGTGTGTGTGTGTGTGTGTGTGTGTGTGTGTGTGTGTGTGTGTGTGTGTGTGTGTGTGTGTGTGTGTGTGTGTGTGTGTGTGTGTGTGTGTGTGTGTGTGTGTGTGATGGAGAAAGAGACAGGGAGAGAGTGAGGGAAAGAGAGAGACTCAAATGAAAGATTGATTGACTGTCTGTGGTGGTCAGTGTACACACACACACACACACACACACACACACACACACACACACACACACACACACACACACACACACACACACACACACACACACACACGCACGCACGCACACACACACACACACACACACACACACAGGGATAAATCGATATTGTTCAACGGTAGAGTGCCGGCGTCCGTGGTCACGAGTCTATATGCGTCCGTGAAGAATGACGTGCTTTGGTCTGGCTGTGGCGAGCTGAGGGAGCAGGTTAGGGAGCTGGTTAGGGAGCTGGTTAGGGCGCTGGTTAGGGAGCTGGTTAGGGAGCTGGTTAGGGAGCAGGTTAGGGAATGCCTGCCCTGCTAGAGTGATCCCTTATCTAACTCTCTTCCCTTGTCTAAGGCCTTGTCCAGACTAAAACGATTTTGATCTGTTTAGGCTGCGGTTACACCTTAGTTTCGCTTTTCCAGGTCGCAACGTAGCGGTAGCCGAGTGAGACATACGTTTGGCAACCTGAGTACAGTGATGTAGTACACTGCCAAAGCAGTAGGTGGCAGTAGGTGGTGAACATGAAGGCAATTTTCAACCAATCAGAACTTGAATGTGCCAATACACTTCCTGCAAAGAAAATGTCAACAAGGCGGGCGCCGCCATCTTTAAATGCCTATTTACCCAATGCAGCACTTATATTTTTCAAAGTGTAATAAAAGTGCAATAAACAAAACGGATACATTCACTGTGTGTTCTGCCTCTCATTTGTTGATGAAACAAAACTAACATCAACACAAGTGACCACCAAGAGCGGATAGTTTAGTCTCAAAAAGGATCGGCAATGTTGTTAGCTACATTGTTAGCTACATGCTAACGTGACTGGAATATGCCAGTATAACAGTATAGCATTGTGGCTAGAAGCTAACGCTAGCTCACGTTAACCAGCCAGCACCAAACTAATGATATCGGGAGCTATCAGTAGCTAGATAACATTAGAGACAACACTGTGTGTATTAAACAAAGGTGAATAGATGACTGGGCCATTTTGTTTAATGCTTGTTAAGATTGAAAGAGGAGCTTGAGCTAACAGGGTCTGATAGCTAACGCTAGCTCATGTTAGCCAGCGGCAGTGCTCATGCAATCAGTAATGCTAGCAGAATTAATGGATGTAAACTTTATTTAACATATTGCATAATGGGTACAATACAATACGGCTCAATACAAACAATTGTTAAGGGAATGCAGACTGTTGTAGCTTGGACTGGGGTCCTTATAACAATAACTTGACAACACATGGTAGCTGCAGCTATTTGGGACAGCTCTGTTGTCACCGGAAGGGCACGCAGATGGTATCTACTGCGCATGGGTGTTGAGCAACAACGGCTCCGTGCAGATTACACGACATGTTGTCGGCGAGTTTTGGCGCTACTCCAAAACGGAAAACACAATTTAGCGTTTTCAGTAGGGCCACAACGTATCCGGCAAAAACGGCATTTCTATGTAATAGGGACAGCAAACGTATTCAAAAACGTATATAAACGAGCACAAAAACACTATGTGTAACAAGGGCCTTAGTTTTCGTTTCGTTTTAAGGTTTCTGTAAAAACGAAAACGTCTCAAGATAATAGGTGCATGCCACAAATTTACAAAATAAATGTATTTCCTGCTGTTTCTTTTATTTTGAAAACCCCCGACCGGAAGTGTTATAGTGTCTGTTGCTAGCAGCTTAACTTGTGTCGGCCGGTTCTGTGCTTTTCTAGCTAACGTGACGTCATTCGTTTCCAAAGGAGAGGAGAGAAAGACTGCGGCTCACATGCAGCTCAAACTACCTGTTGGAATAAATTAATTGATTGATGTTTAACTTGTCCCTGTGTGTGTCCAGTCATTTCGACTAGCAAACGTTGTATTTAACGTTACCTCAGGAAACCACTGTCTATTGTATTTAGTTGGTTAGCTATTTAGCTAATGTGGATAGCATTTTGAATAGCATCAATGCTAGCTGGCTGGCTACAGCTTTATTTACTAAATTATGGAGGCTTTTTAATCGTCAAGGTAAGAGAGGATTTGTCATGATCAACTGAAGGCGTATGCTATGGAACAATATGTGCTTGGGTTTTCAGAAAAAGGCCAGCTATGTGACTAATCTCTAGTTAGTATCGTGTATTGCATCACAGTAGCCTCCCGATCAAGCGCAATAGTTTCTGTAACACGAGCCCCGCTCCGCTTCAGACAGATAGAGAGAGCACAGCATATCCGATCAAGCTCAATAGCTGTACATGCCATTGTTGTTGTGATGTTTTCACATGCGGGGTAAGGGAGAGGCGTCATCAGTTCAGGAGAAGATGCGTATCGCTTGCAAAGATGGTGACGCAATGGGGGGCGTCTTCAGGCGTCTTCAGAATTGCGCACTCTGGAAGCTGGTATCAAAAAGTACCGTCTTCAGGCTGCCAGAACGCAGTTCCGTGTGGCAGAACGGTGCAAACGATCAAATACTTTGCCTAAAACGACCAAAATCGTTTTAGTCTGGACATGGCCTAACTCTCTTCCCTTATCTAACTCTCTTCCCTTAACTAACTCTCTTCCCTTATCTAACTCTCTTCCCTTATCTAACTCTCTTCCCTTAACTAACTATCTTCCCTTATCTAACTCTCTTCCCTTAACCCTTAGGGGTCACGCTGGAGCTTTGAACCCGTCGGCGGACAACAAAAGAAATTAGAATCCCTCTTAAATGCTCAAAAAGGACATCTTTTCAGAAATCGATAAAAATAGAAAAATTGCCATTTCTAGTGCTTTGACATGTAAGGTATACGTCCCCCAACTTGCTAAACCTAATACGAATTGTAAATACGTTTAATTCTTGCTAGATGGCATGATTGTAATAATCTCCATTTGCGATAAGAACTACAATCGCGTCACGAAACGCACATACATGGACGCGCGCACACACACAATAGCGGCGTGTGCGCTGTGAATAGGTGTTACACTTACACCCCCGCAGAGGCGTGAGACTGGTATCAGAGCCTACCCCCCCATCCAAATTCTAAACATAATAATGTATGAATTATCTGTTGCAATAATATCCACGGGACTCGACTTTTTGCAGTCGTTTCTCCTCTCCTGCGTGAGGAGTCTGAGGACATTCGCGGACATTCTCTCAGATAAAAAAAAAAAAGCTTACATACACATACACACACTCTCGCTCTCTCTCAATTCAAATGGGCTTTATTTAACATTAACTACTGTATGGCAGAGTGCGTCTGTGTATACGAGGTATGAATGATCACTGGCTGCTGTGTGACGAGTTTGCTCATCCGCGCTGTCGCGCTATATAAATCCAAGTCATTATTATTATTATTATTATTAAACACGGACCGCTTTAGTTGACAAAATTACATACATTTCGGGTCATTTCATAATAGCAGTGTGGACCAGCTCTGTAACCAGCTCTGTAACAAGTACAACGCATCTCGCTAGTTGACAGCTTACGCATGATGTAAAAATTGCAACGTTTCAACTAGAAAGGTAGGCTCAGTAGAGCCCAAATCTCTACCAGACGGGAGCTTTCTCTCTCTCTCTCTCTCTCTCTCTCTGTCTGAGAACCCAGGTTCTGGCTACTGTGTGACGCGTTTGGTGTTTTGGTCACGCGCGCTGTAGTAAACACGGTGCTTTAGTTTAGTTGACAGCGTTCGATGCGCTTTGTGAAGGAAAGATGACGTCGCCTCTCTCTCTCTCTCTCTCTCTCTCTCTCTCTCTCTCTCTCTCTCTCTGTCTGTCTGTCTGTCTGTCTGTCTGTCTGTCTGTCTGTCTGTCTGTCTGTCTGTCTGTCTGTCTGTCTGTCTGTCTGTCTGTCTGTCTGAGAACCCAGGTTGCTTTCTAACCTATATATATCTCTCTCCCTCTCTCTCTCCCTCTCTCTATCTATATCTCCCTATCTCCCTCTCTCTCCCTCCATCTCTCCTCTGTATCTCCCTCTCTGAGACTACTCCCGGTCTGAGTCATGTAAATCACAAATCATGTAAAACCCAGATTCGGCTCAAACAAGGGACTAAACACGTTTCGCAATTATGCCACAACAATGTGGAACGCCCTACCCAAAGTTGTAAAGGAATGTAAATCACTACCCACCTTCAAAAACAACTATCTAACTATCTTCCCTTAACTAACTCTCTTTCCTTAACTAACTCTCTTCCCTTAACTAACTCTCTTCCCTTAACTAACTCTCTTCCCTTAACTAACTCTCTTCCCGCCAGTCAGGTACCTTTTCTAAACTGCCTGCCAGGTACCGTTGTCAGGTGAACACATTGTATGTTCTATATCTATACCCTTTGCACGTATATCAAGAATCCCCTTTGCACATCGAGGCTTAAAGGCCCAATCAGTGATCCGAACGTAAGCAAATGGGTAGCCCCACCGTCGAAAATAAGAAATATAATTTGTTTGGTAGTATATTGATTGAGCTTTTAATATATACATATATATAAGAGTTTCCTTTCCCTAGATATATATAATAATTATAATTTAATAATTTAGGACCTGCTCAGAGGTCATCAATCGGCACGCATGCGATGCATGCATGCGTTTCGTCTCTGCGATTAACCCATCCCGTCGAGGAGCAGACAGGCGTCACAGTGAGCCGCGCCAGGGGACCAATCCAAGTGCTCCTGTCCGTCTTCGTCAAGGACGCCACAGCGTTAGCGATCTACTGTTGTGCATGTTTTTCCATTGGGTTTATCTTATCGGGGGGGGGGAAACCCTTGCGAGCACAGGGAGAACATGCAAACTCCACACAGAAAGGCCTGGGAGATACCCCACCTGGGTAACCTGGTCCCCAAGCGGGAATCGAACCCTGGACCTTCTTGCTGTGAGACGACAGTGTTAACCACTACACCACCTTGCCGCTATATATATGGAGGGAAAGGAAACTCTTTATTTGCCAAGTATGTACACATAGATGTGTCCTCTGCATTGAACCCATCCTACCAGTCCAGGGGCAGTGGACAGCCACAGCAGAGCACCCGGGGACCAACACCAGTCCAGGGGCAGTGGACAGCCACAGCAGAGCACCCGGGGACCAACACCAGTCCAGGGGCAGTGGACAGCCACAGCAGAGCACCCGGGGACCAACACCAGTCCAGGGGCAGTGGACAGCCACAGCAGAGCACCCGGGGACCAACACCAGTCCAGGGGCAGTGGACAGCCACAGCAGAGCACCCGGGGACCAACACCAGTCCAGGGGCAGTGGACAGCCACAGCAGAGCACCCGGGGACCAACACCAGTCCAGGGGCAGTGGACAGCCACAGCAGAGCACCCGGGGACCAACACCAGTCCAGGGGCGGTGGACAGCCACAGCAGAGCGCCCGGGGACCAACACCAGTCCAGGGGCAGTGGACAGCCACAGCAGAGCACCCGGGGACCAACACCAGTCCAGGGGCAGTGGACAGCCACAGCAGAGCACCCGGGGACCAACACCAGTCCAGGGGCAGAGGACAGCCACAGCAGAGCACCCGGGGACCAACACCAGTCCAGGGGCAGTGGACAGCCACAGCAGAGCACCCGGGGACCAACACCAGTCCAGGGGCAGTGGACAGCCACAGCAGAGCACCCGGGGACCAACACCAGTCCAGGGGCAGTGGACAGCCACAGCAGAGCGCCCGGGGACCAACACCAGTCCAGGGGCAGAGGACAGCCACAGCAGAGCACCCGGGGACCAACACCAGTCCAGGGGCGGTGGACAGCCACAGCAGAGCACCCGGGGACCAACACCAGTCCAGGGGCAGAGGACAGCCACAGCAGAGCGCCCGGGGACCAACACCAGTTCTAATCCCAGTGCCTCAGTGAAGGGCAATAGGATGGGTAGCCAGCATGCATGTATTTCATGGTGTGGGAGTAAACCCATGTGAGCAACATGCAAACTGTACACAGGAAGGCCTCTCGCCGCGGGTTCAATCCCTGGACCGTCTTGCCGCAAGGCGTCATGTTAACCCTTTCACTACCACACTACATACTACAACATAACCGTTTCACTACCAACCGTCTGTAGTGTGGTAGTGAATGGGTTAACCGTCTGTAGTGTGGTAGTGAAAGGGTTAACCTTCTGTAGTGTGGTAGTGAAAGGGTTAAGCGTTGTTGTGTGGTAGTGAAAGGGTTAACCTTATGTAGTGTGGTAGTGAAATGGTTAAACGTCTGTAGTGTGGTAGTGAAAGGTTTAACCTTATGTAGTGTGGTAGTGAAAGGGTTAAACTCATGTAGTGTGGTAGTGAAAGGGTTAACCATCTGTAGTGTGGTAGTGAAAGGGTTAACCTTATGTAGTGTGGTAGTGAAAGGGATAACCTTATGTAGTGTGGTAGTGAAATGGTTAACCTTTAATTATGTAGTGTGGTAGTGAAATGGTTAAACGTCTGTAGTGTGGTAGTGAAAGGGTTAAACTCATGTAGTGTGGTAGTGAAAGGGTTAACCATCTGTAGTGTGGTAGTGAAAGGGTTAACCTTCTGTAGTGTGGTAGTGAAATGGTTAACCGTCTGTAGTGTGGTAGTGAAAGGGTTAACCGTATGTAGTGTGGTAGTGAACGGGTTAACCTTATGTATTGTGGTAGTGAAAGGATTAACCGCCTATGTGGTAGTGAAAGGGTTAACCTTCTGTAGCGTGGTAGTGAAAGGGTTAACCGTCTGTAGTGTGGTAGTGAAAGGGTTAACGTAAGGTTATGTATATAACCAAGTTATATGAATACTGGTGACGCTCAGCGTCATTCTGCACACATCTCACTCCAGTGACGTGCACTGAATAAAAACTTCACAATGTACCTTTACATACCAACATCCGTCTGACCACACCCCCATCTGCCGCCTATATAAGCAGGGGTGGGGCCACACACTCATCTCCTTCCCAAAAAATGTCACCACAATGAAAAATCAAGGGCCGCAGTGGCGTCCCGACGCTGAGCGTCACCAGTATTCATAGAACTTGGTTATATACATAACCTTACGTTCTATATCATACTGGCTACGCTCAGCGTCATTCTGCACAACAGGAGCTGAGCGGGAGCCAGAAGCTCGACAAATGTACCCCGCTGAGGCCCCCCACAACCATCAGACCGGAGAGGACCGAGCCCCCCGACCCTCCCTAATGGAGGATACCCTCCCTATTGGAGGACGGGAGGAAGACGGATCCGACCGTGCGAAGAGAAACTCGAGCAACTCACAGGGTGAGCAAACCGTGGCTTGACCCCTCGACTACGCACACGCACAACCCGCATGCCACCAGGGAACAAACGGAAGGAACAACCCTCGTTACTGCCCCCAAAATCACGGGGTCAAGAGCAAACTCAACCCCGTGGCAAGGCCGTAGCAGCGGAGCGCGAAGGAAGACCCAGACCCACTGAAGGGACTGGATCCCATGGAAAAAGGGGGCCCGGAGAGGTCAATGAAGCCAAGCATCAAGACCTCACCAGGCGGTCACTTAGTGACACCACCCCCCACATCGCCAGCGTATTCGGACAGGGCGGGCCCTTCCCCCCACTAGTACGCCGCCTGGCACACTAACCCTGCAACACAGAAGCAGGCAGCGCACCGGGGAGACAACCCCAGAGGGGTCGATCCCTTAAACCAGGCAGCAGGCTTTAGACCGAGCCTGGAGCACTGCGGACGAGACAGGCGCCAAAGGGGTCAACTGAAAACAGCACCCCGGAGGAAGGGGCGTATGCTGGCATTGTTGCGCACCATGACAAAGCCTCCACCAAAAAAAACCCACCCAGAGGGGTCGAGGCAGAGAAGGCTGACACGATTGGCAGACGTCATGATCGTGCAGGGGCACACTCAACCGGGTAACCCGGGAGTTGACTCTGCTCCAACACACCAGGGAATCAACCACCCTCTTGGTACCACATGCGGTGGTTGTTCCTATAACCCCTCAAGAAAAAACTCCAAAACACACCTGCGGGTATACACTGGCTATACCGCAGTACAAGTGTTTCAGTTTTCAAAAAGGGTTATTCCAGGCCTACGGGTCGACGAAACATTACTTCGGACCGGGCCCGGCGGCTCGGGAAGCACACAGGGTTACCAGAGGAGGTCCAAAAGACCACCCCAACAGCCCCCTCTTCGCCATGCATGAGAGAGGAGCGAAAAGAAAGGAGAACCAGCCCCTTCATGATAGGGCCAGGTACAAAGTGTACCCAACAAAGGGTCTTCATAACGCCCAACCCTGTGACACCCGGGCCGACCCGGCATTTTCCCCCCCAAAAAAAGCACAAGTCCCTCAGGGTACCAGAACAGCAGATCTGCGTCCCCGGCGGACAACGGGTTAACTGACCTGGACCAGCGTGACCAGAACCAGTCCCGTGCCTTAACCACGCCGACATCCCCACTCCAGGAGAGGGGGTAGGTATGCGTGTCGATCTAAAACATGAAAAGAGTGCGCCACCCAGACGGTCCCATTCGTACCGCGCTCAGTGGCCCACCCCAAGGGCGTGAGACCCCTCTACCTATCTTCTGATCTATTCCGTTAACATCCCCCAGATATGAACGAGAATTCGTCGAGACAAACCTAGTAAACTGGCGCTCGGAAAAGACAAACTCCATCCCAGTTGCCCTATAAAAACGCTGTTTTAATAACGAGCAACCAAGGCGCACCAGCCTCATGCGTGATTCCTATCAGAAACACCCAGAGCCAGCACTATGTACGCGTCGAGACCCAAAACACATCAATGGATAGTCTAACAAGACACCAGATACCGTTCCTCCAAGCCGCCTGGGGAACGACAAGAAGCCGCTTTTTTAATTTGACATTTTCCAGAAAAAGAAAAGATAATACGGACATGGATCCCATGCGATGCGGCTGAGGGAAACACCACCCCGTCAACCACACTTCATAAGAGGGGACGGTGAGCGACGTACCCCTATGACGGGGGGAAACCCATGACTCAACAGACCTATAAGGCGAGGAGTCAGGGAAACCCTAAACAATACCCCGTCCACCTACTCCAAAAAGGAGAGGACGGGGAACCCCCAGAGAGACTTCCCACGCGAGCTGTATAGATTGAAAAGAAATATTGCAACATTGAGCTATGTAACACTTGGGTTAGGGCTCTCCGAGGAGGAGGTACTGAACCAATACACACTCAATAATCGAATTGAATGGAATACACACACAATAGAGCAGAACTCCTTTTTGAAGTTCTACTCACCTTGACAATCTGAGGAGGAGGCTCTGAAACTCTGAGGAGGCTCCCTCACTGGGAAGGAGAGTCCGAACTCACAGAAGGCACTTCGCCCCGAGGAGGAGCTTCGTGAGGAGGAGCTCTGACAACTCCCTGAAACAGATCCATAACATGGACCTGAACAACTCACGGAAGTCTTACCAATAGAGACGCGCTCAGTGACGTACTCTATGGCGGGGAAATTTCCGCGGAGCACACGCCCAGTTTTTTAGGGCGTGGGACCAGGAAACTCCCTCCCCCCCACCCTGTAACGTGCCTAACAGCAACGTGACAGGAACCTTGAAGGACAGGGGGTTTTACCCCTGATACAATGGGGTGGGGGGGGGAGGGAGTTTCCTGGTCCCACGCCCAAAAAAATTGGGCGTGTGCACCGCGGAAATTTAACCCCTCACCTCTGATACAATGTAATGACAAAGTAGAGCATGACACAGTCATAGCATGCTACATGAAGCATCTAACAGCTTCACATAGCTCATGTGCTAACCTGCTATCTGAGTTTTACTAAGGAAAAACACAGAACAGAGAGGGCCCCTTTAAGAGCCCCGGTCCAGACTTCTGTGGGCCAAACCTAACCCAGTTGTAGATCACAACGACACACACAACCCTTCATCACAACAAAAAATGGCAAAAGTACACTCTTACTACAGATGAATGCCGTTTTTCATAACGAGAGAAGACACAAGTCCTCGATTATGTAATGGCCACAGACCTTGCTAAGCACACATGATAAGTGACCAAACAACCTTTTCTTTAGGAAAAAATTGTTTCTCAAGCGGAAGCACAACCCCAGCAACTTAAGCTGAGGGTTACATCGTATCCCCACAAACACAGTGACACAATATATTGTAACCAAACATGTCTGAGAGGAGGGGGGGGAAGCCCCAGGGAAATCGGGGGGGTCACCCCTCCTATCTTACCCTTGATATGACCAAGTTGAACAGGTACCCCTGTTAATATGTGAACATGCTGTTCATTGTCATCACAGGCTGAGAAAAAGATTCATTCCTCAATCACATGTCAGTAAGCATAGCTTCACAGGTTAACTAACCCTCTTAGTTGTGTGTTCACCCATGTTACAACGTTACATGAACACACATGTTCTCATCACAACTAACCAGTTCATTTTCACACATGTAAAAAACAACGCCGATTTACTATGGAGAGAGAAGCTATACCAGTGACAAGACAATTCACACACAACACGCGTCATATCCTCAATGTATTGCAGCAACACATGTTTTGGAACATCGTTATTACAAAACATTTAGAAGGGAAGAAAAGAAGAAGTGTTTAAAGTCCGGTCAGGACTCCTACCTTCACCCTGAGCGCAGGCCGAGAGGACTGCAACACTGGTTAACGGGACACCGAGTCGAACCCAGCATCTCTTGCGTTGGTGACGAGGGTATGTCCGCTACGCCACCCCAGCCGCCATTCTCCATGTTGACGAAGTCCTCGCTGGCACTGGCACCCGGGTGTAGGGTCGACTATCATCCTCTGTCAAAGATGACGTCGTAGTCAGAGTGTTTAAGGTATATTATAGTCACAGTAACGTTCCACAGTGTAGCATTAAGCTAACAGCCGTCCGACTGATAGCAACAAGCTAATGTTTACTAGCCTAGTGAACACAACGAGCTAGCGCCGCAGCTAACAGCTGACTGGCTAACACAGTAGGCCACAAACTAGCACGCCAGCCAGGGGCGGACCTTCCTACAGGCGATATAGGCGGTCGCATTTTTTTTTTTTTTTTTTTTTTTCTGTGCAGTTTTGGCGCCCCCCTCTATATCTGCAACCATTATTTTTACATAAAAGAATTCTAACATAACGGGAAATGAGCCAAAAATCTAAAACAGTTGGTCGGTCTGAGCCTCAGCTTTAGGTGTTCACAGTCAGAACATGCTAGAGCGCTGTGCATTGATGGGTATCGGTCAAGTGTTTATAGAATTGAGCATGGGAGGAAAGAAAGACTAACGTTAGAGAACTACGAAGAGGCAAAAGCCAAAAAAAAAAATAATTACAACAAAAAAAAAGTACAAAAAAAAAAAAAAAAAAAAAAATTCTTTTTTTTGGGGGGGTGGGGGGGGGGGGGGGGCGGCGCAGTGGTGAATCTCGCCTAGGGCGCCAAATGTGCTAGGTCCGCCCCTGACGCCAGCTAAGCAGCTATCACCTGAACTGTACACAACGACATAATAAGCCACACTTCAGACAGGCCGCCGCCTGAGTCCCTCCCCATCCTAAGAGGGAAGAGAAAAAGAAATGTCAAACACAGTTTTCAACTGTGATTTATCAGACATACAGCGGAGCCAGCACAATTCCCATCCGGGCTGCAGCCGACTTGAGCATGGATCTTCCGATAACGAAGATCCATGCCCACATTTCCTCGTTAGGGTGTACGTCCACATTCATGTGAAAGATGGGGCCTGCACGGGACAGAGAAGCATCCGCTCGTCCGGAGGATCTCGGGTTCAAACCAGGTCTCGGTCGCGGCCCACTAGGTTGACCATCATGGGCGTCAGACCAAGATCCTCCGTCCCCCGCTTAAGAAGCCGAGTAGAGGACCCCAGTCCGGGGTCGGCTTTCGGAAAATTGTCAGCTAACCCCCATAGCAAAACAGTACTCACCCAACACGGAAGCAACCCAGTTTCTCACAACAGCCGGTGCATCCCACAGTCCAGCTGTATGACCGGAGGGTCAATACCCATCCAGCCGCAGCAAGGAGGACTGCAGTTGGGGAGTATATCAGCGGCGCGAGCCCCTAATACAAAAAGCCGGTGGAGGTCAGAATGATCATCATCTTCCAGACACTCCAGTGACGAAGACAATATTGCAGTATTTTCTCGAAAATAGTGAGAGAGAAAATAAAGATATAATGTCAACGTATCTCCTTGTCTTCTGTTAATTCAAGTGGTGGTATACAGGCACTTCCTTGTGGTGAAATTTGAGAAGCAGATGAGTTTGTGGCCCCACCCCTGCTTATATAGGCAGCAGATGGGGGTGTGGTCAGACGGATGTTGGTATGTAAAGGTGCATTTTTATTCAGTGCACGTCACTGGAGTGAGATGTGTGCAGAATGACGCTGAGCGGAGCCAGTATGATATAGAACCATCTGTAGTGTGGTAGTGAAAGGGTTAACCTTCTGTAGTGTGGTAGTGAAAGGGTTATCCATCTGTGGTGTGGTAGTGAAAGGGTTAACCTTCTGTAGTGTGGTAGTAAAATGGTTAACCATCTGTACTGTGGTAGGGAAAGGGTTAACCTTCTGTAGTGTGGAAGTGAAAGGGTTAACCGTCTGTAGTGTGGTAGTGAAATGGTCAACCTTCTGTAGTGTGGTAGTGAAAGGTTAACCGTCTGTATTGTGGTAGTGAAAGGGTTAACCGTCTGTAGTGTGGTAGTGAAAGGGTTAACCGTCTGTAGTGTGGTAGTGAAAGGGTTAACCGTCTGTAGTGTGGTAGTGAAAGGGTTAACCCTTTGGTAGTGTGGTAGTGAAAGGGTTAACCGTATGTAGTGTGGTAGTGACAGGGTTAACCGTCTGTAGTGTGGTAGTGAAAGGGTTAACCCTTTGGTAGTGTGGTAGTGAAAGGGTTAACTGTCTGTAGTGTGGTAGTGAAAGGGTTAACCGTCTGTAGTGTGGTAGTGAACGGGTTAACCTTCTGTAGTGTGGTTGTTGTGAAGGGCCAGATTAAAGCTGAGAATCTACGTTTATTGTTTTATATACCTTGTATATTATTATATATACACGTTATATCCCTTTAAGTCTGCGTTTGAATCCTAGTAATATTCGCTTTCCTCATTGGATAATGCCCGTGACGGCAGCGCCAGGCAGTCTCGTCCTCAGCCAGGTTCAAGGACGAGTCTGGGCAAGTCGGGACATGCCCTTGGCAGCGCATTGATTCCGGGCAAGTGGTTAGGTTTGGCACTAGATAGCCACTTAAGTATATATATGGCGGCAGGTGCGAACAGTAGCAGTTCATCAAGTTCAGTGTGATTCTAATGTAGTGAGAAGCAGCTCGTCTAACAGAGCGTTGAGAACCACATGCGAAGTGAATAGTAAAAGTGTCAGATTTAATGCAGTAACGTCAAGTTCAACTTAGCTTAATGTGAAGTAAAGAGTCGTTAATTATTGTGTATCGTGCCAACAGCAGTTCGTTCGTGTGCAGCATTACCCAGCAGTTCGTTCGTTTAGCTAGTGCAGGGGTGGCCAACCAGTCAGAGACTAAGAGCCACAAAAAAATTACTGTGGTACCACAAAGAGCCACACCATATACCAGCGTTTCTCAACCTTTTTTTTCAGTCACGGCACCCTTCATGTGTTTATAGGTCTCACCCTCTGGCCTCTGAAGTTGCTAATGTCTTTTTTATTTGGGCCTCACAGGGTTAAAAGTACCCTGTGAGACCCACGGTTGCAAAATTACAAAATCACTTTTAGCCATTTAAAAAAATAATGTTTATTTAAAAAATGTTAAAGGGGAACTATTTTACTATTTCTTTCACTATTTGGGCACTTTTACACAATTCCTGTGAGTCTATGGAACACCTAGGTTTTTTTCAAAAAAAATTCATTGTTTTGTATTTCTAATCAAGTACTAAAAAACGCATTTTTCTACCTCAAGATCTTAAGCCGTTTTGAGGCTGGGCTCCACCACTGTGTCGCCTGGTGCCAACTGCCACATCAACTGCCCCATTATTATGCAGCTGAGAAATCTCTGACATCACAGATCAGCACATTTTCAGATGACTCAGTTCAGTGAGGGTGAATATTGTGAGAGGAGAATTGGAAGAATTCGCCAATATGAGAATTAGAGACATATATCCTATTAATATAAGTCCACATAGCTAAGAAACAATGGTAAACACTGAAAAAAGCCATTTATAAGATAGTTCCCCTTTAAGCACATGTATAGTCAATTGGTCCTGTTGTTCAGCCTCACAATGCTATTTGATAGTAAATGTGTTTATATGTCCCACCCTCTGGCCTCTGAAGTTGCTAATTTCTTTTTAATTTGGGCCTCACAGGGTTAACCTCTTAAGCCCGAGATATACAGTAAAAGTGTATATTTTCAGCATTATGTTTGTTTACCAATTATTTTAACTGTTATTAGTGAAATATAAGATTATAGAAATCTCAGGGCATTGAGTCGGAAACCGGCGCATATTGACAGGAGGAAGTGGCACAGCCAAAAGTGAGTGTAGTATTTTGAAGGAAGAGACTCAGGGCTTTCAAATTTCGAAAAAATACCCTACCCAGCTCACACCAGCCCCTGTCAATCATCTGACTTCTGGATTTACTTTTTAATTTCTCTTATTTTTTGGGATTATCTCCCACAAACCTGAACGTTATTGCCATAAAACAGAACGCAGTTAGTTTCTCTACCTTTCTGTGAACGTCTTGCAAAAAACGGTGTTGCAATATGATGAAAAATGGTGGAGAAATTTACATTATAAAAAAGATGGCAGAATTCAGTACTGTATCTACAAAACCTTCTGTTTAATCATCTTCCCTTTATTCATTTGCTTAGATTTTTCAGGTCTGGTCAATTTTAGCATGGTGTTATTTACAGTCAAAGATAAAAAAATTTTTAAATAGAATTGATATTCTCCTTTGGTTCATTACAATTTACTCAAGCCTAGTAACAGACACACTATTTCTGACACTGATCCATATATGTCCCTAGATTCAGATACCAAGAACATGCAAATGGACCATTTAAAAAAAAATTGTAAATGTTTATTCTACGTCCTTATGGAATGAGTGACATAAAAAAAAAAAGTAAAAAAAAAATAAAAAAGGGTAATTTTTTTTTTTTTTTTTTTTTTATGGATGGAAGAGCCGCACATTGACGGGCAAAGAGCCGCATGCGGCTCGCGAGCCGCGGGTTGGCCACCCCTGAGCTAGTGGAACCTTAGCCAGTGTGCGTGGACTAAATACATTGGTGCCAGTACACGAGGAGGCCTAGTCGGAGAACCTACTGGACATGTGCATATTGGAACCGACGGCGGCGATTGCAGAACCAGTATTGGTTGGATTATAGTGATTGTGGAACGTACTACCCTTGGATAAGAGCATCGTTAATACCCACTGTCGTTTGGATTTAACCACCGTGAGGACCTACTTCGGGCTGGCTTCGTGGACCGAGGCTAGCTGGCTATCATCATTGCTATCGTGCAATTGGATTACAGTTATTGCTTTGTGGCTGAGCTTTGGATTACAAGGACTGGATTCTGTACGTGAACCCCCTTCTTCTTCAATTGATCAGACTGAGTATCCGAACATTCCTCTCTCCTCCAGAGCGTACATCTCTGGGAGGAAACCCCTTGTCTCCAGCGGTACCAGCGTTTCCCCCTATAATTGCCATCCTACGCCAGGCGGCGTTAGCCTAGTACCCCATCGTAGGAATTATTCTATTCCCACTGACTTTTGCTACTGACTGACTTATGCATATTCTTCGCCATACAAGCGCAACCTTAATTATCATATCTGTACAATTTGCTGCATAATAATAAATACCCTCAATGATATTTCTTTGTCACCGTGCCGTGTTATTATGAGTGTCTGCCATAATTAGTTGTACTGTCTGGCAAGTAATACTAAGTACATAACTAGCAGTGGTTTAATCTATCACAATCTTTAATACAGTCAGGGTTTTGTAACCCCTCAGTTACAGTGGTAGTGAACGGGTTAACCCTTTGGTAGTGTGGTAGTGAAAGGGTTAACCTTCTGTAGTGTGGTAGTGAACGGGTTAACCCTTTGGTAGTGTGGTAGTGAAAGGGTTAACCCTTTGGTAGTGTGGTAGTGAACGGGTCAACCTTCTGTAGTGTGGTAGTGAAAGGGTTAACCCTTTGGTAGTGTGGTAGTGAAAGGGTTAACCCTTTGGTAGTGTGGTAGTGAAATGGTTAACCGTCTGTAGTGTGGTAGTGAAAGCGTTAACCTTCTGTAGTGTGGAAGTGAAAGGGTTAACCGTCTGTAGTGTGGTAGTGAAAGGGTCAACCTTCTGTAGTGTGGTAGTGAAAGGGTCAACCTTCTGTAGTGTGGTATTGAAATGGTTAACCGTATGTAGTGTGGTAGTGAAAGCGTTAACATTCTGTAGTGTGGTAGTGAAAGGGTTAACCGTCTGTAGTGTGGTAGTGAAAGGGTTAACCTTATGTAGTGTGGTAGTGAAAGGGTTAACCATTTGGTAGTGTGGTAGTGAAAGGGTTAACCGTCTGTAGTGTGGTAGTGAAAGGGTTGACCCTTTGGTAGTGTGGTAGTGAAAGGGTTAACCCTTTGGTAGTGTGG
The DNA here is from genome assembly GCF_963971535.1 of Notolepis coatsorum. Classification (NCBI taxonomy): domain Eukaryota; kingdom Metazoa; phylum Chordata; class Actinopteri; order Aulopiformes; family Paralepididae; genus Notolepis; species Notolepis coatsorum. The sequence continues at coordinate 94,124 of NW_028170456.1, forward strand.
TAGTGAAAGGGTTAACCGGCTGTAGTGTGGTAGTGAAAGGGTTAACCGTCTGTAGTGTGGTAGTGAAAGGGTTAACCCTTTGGTAGTGTGGTAGTGAAAGGGTTAACCTTTTGTGGTGTGGTAGTGAAATGGTTAACCCTTTGGTAGTGTGGTAGTGAAAGGGTTAACCGTCTGTAGTGTGGTAGTGAAAGCGTTAACCTTCTGTAGTGTGGTAGTGAAAGGGTTAACCGTCTGTAGTGTGGTAGTGAAAGGGTTAACCGTCTGTAGTGTGGTAGTGAAAGGGTTAACCCTTCTGTAGTGTGGTAGTGAAAGGGTTAACCGTCTGTAGTGTGGTAGTGAAAGGGTTAACCCTTTGGTAGTGTGGTAGTGAAAGGGTTGACCTCTGCACCACCATGCCAACCATAGTTCCAGATGAAACTGAGATGCTGCGAGTTTCAGCGTTCAGTCAGGGTTCATGTCAGGGCTTGTACACACTGGAGCCCCACTCACTTTGCATTAGCTTTGTGGCAACAGTAACCAGTGTTTGGCTATTTGAGTCACAAAGTAAAAAAAACTCCCATTGAAATGGTGACCGCTGTGTCATTTATGTTTAATGTAGACCTTTTTTTTTTGGTGGAGTGGACTCAACCTTGATGACTCGGACTTGGACTCGGACTCGGACACTGGGGACTTGAGACTCGACTTGGACTCGAGATTTAGTGACTCGACTACACAGGTGTTTAATCAAAGATCCCTGCTTTCTACTCTTGCACAAGGACCAATCAGCATGGGTATGGGCGGGTTAATTTTTCCATTTATGGGGATTTGATTGGCTGTTTTTAAATAAAGCGCGGTCGCAGGATTAATACCGTTAACGTTAGTTCGGCCAGAGAAACAAATATACTAATTAAAATGGTTGGACGTGCAAGATTTGTACTTTGTACTTTGTAGGTCTGCATTTTAAATGTAACAAGTAAAAAGTATGTTTTTTTTCTCTGAAATGTAATTGAGTAAAGTATATATAGTAGGGATGTCCGATATTATCGGCCGATATTGGCATTAAAATGTGATATCGGAAAATATATTTTTTTTACATTTCTATAACCTTTATTTACCCAGGCAAGCAAGTAAGAAAGAATTCTGATTTTATTTATTGTCAAAAGTATGCATAATGTTATGTTAATTCCACAACAAGACAAATGTAATGTTAATTACCTGAAATTATTCTGTTTTTTGGGGGGAGGAAACCCTGCATATATCGGTATCGGAAATTAAGAGTTGGACAATATCGGTACAGTATATCGGTATCGGTAAAAAAGCCAATATCGAGCATCCCTAATATATAGTATACTTTTTTTATAGTATATAAGTATATATACAAACAAACCTAATAATACTCGAGTAAGGTACAAATCCCCCAAAACTGTACTTAAGTATTGTAACGAAGTACAATTACTCAAGTACTTTACACCCCTGAGTGTGTGATAGTTCCGACAGGGACGATGACCCCAGACCATCCTACATAATGTGGGATTATCCTCCTCACCACGATAAACAAATACATTTAGGAAAAACACTGATGCGTTCTATGTTTAGCCTTCCATACTGAATTCTGTTGAAGAGAATAACTGTGTTTCAAATGACCTGCTGTGATTTTATTTATGCCATCTGGAGAAAGTGAACACACAATGTGAGTCATGTGTTCTGATCAGACAGACTGAGGTCATTCAACACTCAGAGTGCAGCTGAGGTGCTTAGTACATAGTACCTCTGTTTAGATAGATACACACACACACACACACACACACACACACACACACAAACACACGCACAGCCATCTGCACGCACGCACGCACACACACAGACACCGTATGCACACACACACACACACACACACACACACACACACACACACACACACACACACACACACACACACACACACACACACACACACACACACACACACACACACACAGACACACAGACACACACACACACACACACACATGCACACACACACACACACAGACACCGCATGCACACACACACACACACAGACAACACACACACACACACACACACACACACACACACAGACACCGGCACACACACACACACACACAAATATGCAACTGCACATATCAGAAGGCAATATTCCTCCAGCTGTTTTCGGTGGCCGAGGACAAGCCACCTGTGAAATACAAGGCTGCAGAGAGGAGAAACTAAACATCCACCTTTCTCTCTCTCCTCGCTCTCTATATTATTCCTCCCTTTTCCCTTTTTCCCCTTACCCCTTCCCCCGCATTCTCTCTCTCCCAGCTATCTCATTCCTTCTCTCTCCCTCCCTCCTACCTTCTCTCTCAACTTCCTTTTCCTCCTTTTCTCACTTTCCATTCATCCATCACTTATTTCTCTCCCCCTTTCTACACAGTGAAGAAACTGAGAACGGGGGACTCTGTCAAACGTTTTACTCTAGTGTGAATTGCTCATAATCAAAACATCTTTCAATAGTCACTCCTACATTAAATTGAAGCATAAGATGTTGGCTTGAAATGTGTATCCCTCTCATTTTCCAACGTATTGTAACAAAGAGTTAATCACCTATCAAAGACACTCTGACACATTGTGACAACCAACCCCAGCGTGGGGATGGTTGTCACACACTATGGGGTTGGCTGTCACCATGTGTTTTAATGGGAAACATCTTAAAAAGAAGACAAGAAGGCAGAACAAAATTTGAAAGTTTAATTGCATTGACAAGTTGTCAAATACATAACTTAATGCATCTTAACATGAACATAAACAGGAAACACATCTTTAGGCCATCCTATATAACAAAATAAGAACACAATAAATCGGCCTAACAATAATAGCCTACACAACATTGAAGGACCACAATGGAAACAAGCCTATGGCTTTATTGCTTCTATCCCCAGGCCATCAGGCTGCTCAACGAACAATAAACACTACACAACAACCATCAAATGCACACAGCACACACATCCACACGCACACACTCACTTTAAACAAACAAACACACTGCAGCACCCACTCTCCACACTTTAGATCACCTAAACACACTTTATATTTATTGATAAAGGATTTGCACTACAACTCGTACACCTTATTGTAAATTGTACCTAAATTGTACCTCATCCCATTTCTGCTTTGCACTATATGGTATTGTATTAGTACACTGCATAGAATATTGTATATTATATGGTAACTCAGTTACGTCTATTCTGCATCGAACATTGTACTTATGTCTATACTGAACACTGTGACCTCATTTTTACTTCTAATTTACATGCTATACTATGTTATTTCATACTTATCTTGTCTAGCACAGTCTCTGGAGCGTAAAGGCCTCTACATGCTACAGCAACTTCAAAGCAACTTCAACACAATATCGGCGCGATTTCAACGCGCTTGTTGCAGAGAGTCTTGTAGACTGTGTTGCGAGGATGTTGTGTACCTGTCTCCAAAATCTAATCTAAACACCCGTTGCGTTGGTATTGCGTAGCAGTGATTGGTTGGTAGTGAATGGGGGCGGGGCTGTCATAGAATAATATTGGTCCGACTCCCGCAGCGAGGAATACCATCCGCCATTGTTGTAGCCAGCAAGCTATGCTATCAATATTAGCTAAATAATTAGCGTCATAACTGGCCTTTTTCTGAAAACCCAGGCACATATTGTTCCATAGCATACGCCTTCAGTTGATCATGACAAATCCTCTCTTACCTTAACGATTAAAAAGCCTCCATAATTTAGTAAATAAAGCTGTAGCCAGCCAGCTAGCATTGGTGCTATTCAAAATGCTATCCACATTAGCTACATAGCTAACCAACTAAATACAATGGTATCCTGAGGTAATGTTAAATACAACATTTGCTAGTCGAAATGACTGGACAAGTTACACATCAATCAATTAATTTATTCCAACAGGTAGTTTGAGCTGCATGTGAGCCGGTCTTTCTCTCCTCTCCATTGGAAACTAATGAAGTTACGTTAAAAAGCACAGAACCGGCTGACAAAAGTTAAGCTGCTAGCAACAGACACTATAATACTTCCAGTCGGGGGATTTCAAAATAAAAGAGCGACGACTAAAAGCACCGGAAATACGTTTATTTTGTACATTATCTAACGTTAACACGAACCTAAACTAACTTTAAATTAGTTTAGGTTCGTGTAACGTTAGATATTGTAAAAAATAAACGTATTTACGGTGCTTTTAGACTCGCTCTTTTATTTTGAAACCCCCCGCCCGGAAGTAAAAATGATGCTTATTTTTCTGGTGGTTATCAATGGGTTGGTTGAGAAGGGAAGCGTCATCTATCTAGGGAACCTAGCTACGTACGGGGTACAATGTTACATAGGCTGCGCGTTGATTTTGCAGAAGCATAAAGGTAGAGTGTCTGCAACACCGTTGCTTTGTCGATGTTGTGGTGCAGTTGCTTTGAAGTTTCTGTAGCATGCAGAGGCCTTAACAGTAAGAAGCATTTTGTATAAACGTATTCTGTACTTCTGTATGACAACTATTAAAGAAACTTGAAACTTGAACTTGAAACTTGTGTTTATTTTTAATCCTATTGGTAAATGGTGATATGTATACCTGTTCATCTTGTGTTCAAATGTATGTGTTATTCCATTCTAAATCAATAAACTATTCTATCTATCTATCTATCTATCTATAACATGTGACAACCAACCATCGGCGTATTTAGACCACTATCACTGGGGCAGTATGCAGTATGTTGTATGCAGCTGTGCCCCAGTGATAAAAAATTATAATAATATTATAATTTTTTTTTACTTCGCTTTGAAATATTATAGTGAAATATTTTGCACTGTTGTCGCATTTATCTTGTTGAAATCCTCCAACAGGCTCTTTTTTGTAAGTTGACTGGTTTGCACACCCCTATGACAGCTAATACATGGTACATCCCAGCAGTCAGCTGGCCTCGCGCAGTTGACAGGTAAAATCAGACAGTGCTAGATGACGTTGTTGCGGGATGGGCTCTGGCTACTCGGTTAGAGAGAGAGAGAGAGAGAGAGAGAGAGAGAGAGAGAGAGAGAGGATCAGGTCCAAGGGCGGAAGTGGAGGGTTGTTGTTGCTGCTGCGAAATCAATTGAGATTTGTTTGGAGAGGAAAATTGAGTTTGGTCGTAGCAAGATGCCTAAGAAGAAGAAGAAGTCTTTAGTGGAGACGGAGGCAGAGTCATTTAGAAGTTTGATTGATGGCTCGAAGGGGAGTGATCAGTGGTGGGAGGCGCACAGGTCAGTTTTTGAGACGTGTAATTTCCATGGTTGGCCCCGGCCCATGGAAGATTATCCGGGGTTTTGGGTGGATGAAGATTGGAACAAGTTCAGTGAGGACTTGATACACAAATGGAGTCGCAAGGAGTGGGAATTGCTCATGGATAGATATCTCGAGGAGGAGAGGAACGACAGTGATGGGGGTGAGAATAGCAAGGGCAAGGATTCGGGTGGTGACGGTATGGAGTGTAGTGGGGAGGAGAGTGGGGGAGAAGGGTGGGCAAAGGTGGAGAAGAAGAGTGAGGGGAAGGGGAGTAAGAGGAAGAAAGAGAGGGGAGATAGCTTGAGTGGGTCAGAGGATGAGGGTAGAGGAAAGGGTTTTGGAGGGTTGAATGTAGTGGTGCGTTTTGAGGGAGTAGACGGAGTTAGGGATATAGAGCCGAAACAGCTGTCAAAGCTCATTAAAGCGCAGTTAGGTGAGGTAAGGTACGGGAAGGTGTTGGGGGATGGGAACTTGTTTATAGGGTGTGTAAGTGTAGTGCAGGTAGAGAGGGCAAGGGAAATTAAGAGCATTGGAAAAGTGAAGGTCTGTGGAGTAGGGATAGTAGGGGAGAAAAGGGATAGTGGGTGCAAGGGGGTGATTGGGGGAATTCCAATTAAGGTTAGTATGGATCAGCTGTTAGGGGATTTGAGGAGTGACGAACGCAATGGGAAAGTTAAGAGTGTAGAGAGGATGAAGAGAGGGGCAGAGAAGGAGGAGACAAGGATCATAGTTATTCAGTTTGAGGGTGAGGTTAGTCCGAGAGTGGTATTTTTAGGGTATTTGGCATATAGGGCTAGGGAGTTTGTGCCAAATCCGTTGAGGTGTTACAGGTGCCAGGAGTTTGGACATGTAGCTAAGTGGTGTAGGAAGGGACAGAGATGTGGTAGGTGTAGTGGGGAGCATAAGTATGGGGAGTGTGAACTGGGAGTGGAGCCGAAGTGTTGTAGTTGTGGTGGGAAGCATAGTGTAGCGTATTGGGGTTGTGAGGCGATGAAGCTAGAGGTAATGGTCCAGCAGGTGCGAAGGGAAGGTAGAATTTCATATGCGGAGGCAGCTAGGAAGGTAGGACAGGGTCAACAAGACAAGGGACAGGGGTTTAGAGAAGGGCAGTTGGCAGTAAGGATAGTGCAGGAGGATCAGGGAAAGCAAGATAGGGGGCAGGGTTTTGGGATAGGGCATCGGGTGGTAGAGGAAGTTCAGGCGAAGAAAGAGAGGGTGTTTAGGGAGAAGTTAGGTATGGTGGCCTTTGTGGCAGGAGTAGTGAATATGACAGCGACGGTTAGCAGTAGGACAGAGATGACTAGGTTGATAGTTTTAGCAGCAGTGGGACACTTGGGTATGGAGGGGTTGACAGTGGAGGATGTTTTGACGGAGTTAAACAGGGTGGCTGATCAAGTAGCGTTAGAGAAGGGGGGTGTTAGTGAGCGAGTAGGTCAGAGTCAGCCCACAGGAGGCAAGGGGGGACTCATAGATTAGGTTTGGATAGGGTGGTGATGTTAGGGATGGGTTTGTTGTTTTGTGTGTTATGGGGTTGAATGGAGTGTACAGTAGGTGGCGGTATGCAGCTTTTGTGGTCGCAATCTGCCACTATACCCAGTGAAGAAGAAGGTTATTGTGGAATGGTGTGTGCAGTAGCATAGATATATATCTATGTGCAGTAGGTGGCGGTGTGCAGCTTTTGTAGTCGCGACCCGCCATAATTTTGTTTTTACAGTGATCTCACTGTCATGTGGAGGGCGGCAATACGCCTAGATGCGTAGTCCGCCGGAAACTTAAACGAAGAAGAAGAAGAAGAAGAAGACGTTGTTGCGGGAATGCGGAAGTGGAAGTGCGCGCAGACCAGATGGATGTGATGTTGTGAACCGGGCTGGGAGCGAACACACTTTCTTCGGGAGCTTCTGTGAATATAGCGGGGTCGTGTGTAGAAGTCCTAGTTGTTTGATGACAGAGATACATGTTGTAATTGTGCAGTTGTTCAGTTTATGCAGTTGCGGGGCGAGATATTGTAGCATGTCAACACAGCCGTGGTGCTGGATGGACGGGAGTATCCGGGTGATGTCTCGCTGACGGCGGGAGCTTGAGCAGATGTAAGCAGGTAGGTACAGACAACCACCAGTTCAATGGAGTCTGACTTGGTAGCTAAAAAAAAGTTGAAAAAAACTCGATACAAATATGCATAGGGTTAAGCTGCGATAAACAGTAAGGTAGCTAAGAGAACCACAACTGTAAACAGCATGCATAAAAGCTCAATAGTATAATACTACAGTTAGTTTCAAGTAAACATGATAAATATGAAGCAAAAAGGTTCACTGTGTACCTTCACTGTCTGCCCCACCTTGTTTCATTCATACTGTTTTAAATTTTTTTATCACACAAAACAAATAGCACTTGTATTTATAAATGTGATCTAGCTGAGATAAATGGCTAATATTAACCATACTGTTTATGCTGTCTATATTGGTTGTAATTGAGATAACAATTAACATATTATGTTAAGTATTAAGTATTTTTACATAAATGGTTATGGCTTTATTGTTTTAAAATCCCAATAATGTTGTGGGTTCACCAGACACACACATATTGGGTGAGTAACCAAAACGCGTACACCACACAAGTATGAATATTACTTGTATGACATGTATCAGCATGTACACATAAAATTAAAACGAATAAAGAACTGGCTAAAAATAAAATAGTTACAAAATCCGCCCATCTTCGCCCCAAAAACAGTCCAAAACCGGCAAAAATTACAATGCCAATTACAACTTGGCATCGCTGAGTGCCCCCCTGTGCCCCAGTAGAGTGCTTGGTCTAGATACGCCCCTGCAACCAACCCCAAATAAAATGTGACGACCAACCCCAACTGGAATGTCTTGATAGCATCGAGGCTAACAGCCATCTAACAACTAGTTAGCTAGCTAACAACAATCTAAACTATAGCTATCCCTTCACACTTTTTAAGGGTAATAATTGTTTCATTATAAACCAATTGTGTAAAAGCCTAGAAGAAAAATACTGAGGAGCGGAATATTTACAAATGGACATGAAAAACACAAAAAGTCCTCTCACCTCAAATTCAGCTGTTTCACTCCAAATATGACAATGTAGGTGAACTCTGTGTTGTGAGGACTGCTTTTGAGCAGGTAGCTCAGCCTGACCCCAAGGCGTACGTCTCTCGAGACGTTCACGTCTCACGGCTGGTGCTAATGAACAATTAGAGAATGCTGCCTCTTCCCGGACTATAAACACCTGACCAGCCCCAGCAGTCGATGCTAGTTCGTTCTGTAGGAACAGTAGGTTTGCTGCGCCTTAATTATTTCCTTTTGACATTTCTGTCTAACTTAGTTCTCGTTGATTGTTGTCATTTATTTGTCTGCTACCTAACCTCGTTGTATTGATGCGCGTGTTCAAATGCTTGAAACCCTGACCTCGTTTCTCTTCTCCCCCTCCAGCGTGGCTAGATGTTTACTGGTCAACTAATATCGTGTCTCTTTTTTCTCTCTTCCATCTAGTTTGGAAGACGCCGTCTCGGACACTCGTCGCGTTCATCCGCCCGTTAATTCCCTCGTTATTTTCTCCCCCCTGCCTCGCCAAGTCCCTCGTGTTATTTTCCCTCTCGGGAATCAGTTGTTGTTTCGCCCCAGCGTGGCCGAGGCCACATGTTCCACTACATCTTTTGTTCAACACGGTAAGACTTTATTTACATATTAAGTACACACACATAGTCTGCTACATCACACATACTTCGGGTTTTAACACACACACCTCATAACCCAGGTTGTTGACACCACATTTCCACCGTTCATAGTTTGTATACCTTGTACCTTTTTTTGGTATTGTTGAATTTGTCTCCGTTTGTAAAGAATAAATACACTCTTGTTTTAGCGTTTAAACTGTTGGACTGTTTCACTCTCTTATTTGGGTCCCGTTCCTCTGTTCCCATAACACTCTGACCCCAATTCTGGACATTTAAATACCAAAGTATGGGAGACAGGATCCTCTGGTGGTGAATATAATGAATGTGACAACCTACCCGTGTGACAAGGTCCCCCGTTCTCCCCTACTTGTACTTTACTTGACTATTTTCATTTTTAGGGACCACTTACACCACTACCACTACATTTGAATATTGTACTTTTTACTCCACTGCATTTATCTGATTTATCAGTTACTCGTTACTTTGAAGAAAACATATTTTTGTATATAAAACATGGCAAATGTTGACGTAAGATGATGCACTTTCAAATGTTAAGCCTGCAAACTTCAAGGGGACATAATCAGAGCAGCATAACTGGACCACATATCACTTTAACATAACCTTTAGAGGTCAATGGATTGAGGATCCTTTACTTTTGATATTTAATGATATGCAATATCATATACTTTTACTTAAGTTAAGAAACTGTACTTATTCCACCACTGCCTCCTCTCCTCCTCTCCTCCTCTCTTTCCTCTCCTCTCTCTCCCCTCCCATCTCTCTCTTCTCATTTTACTCATCTCCTTCGGTTTCCTCAGATAAAAGAGCATACATCTAATCTCTTCTTTCTACTCCTCTCTTTCCTCTCTCATCCTCTCTCCTCTCCACTCCTCCCCACTCCACTCCTCTCCACTCATCTCTCTCTTTCTCTCTCTCTCTCTCTCTCTCTCTCTCTCTCTCTCTCTCTCTCTCTCTCTCTCTCTCTCTCTCTCTCTCTCTCTCTCTCTCTCTCTCTCTCTCTCTCTCCTCTATTTCCTCAGAACAAAGAGCATTAACCTTGAGCAGTGTGTATTGGTATCGGAGGAGATATTAGGGTGATGATTAAGTGAGATTGATGGCGCTTTAATTCCCTGACAAAAATAATAGCTCCTTCCGCTGTTGTTTCATCTTCAATCTTAATTATACCAAAAGTACTCCAGAGAGAGAGAGAGAGA
>NW_028170456.1:109516-127016 GCF_963971535.1 Notolepis coatsorum
ATCGGCCTATCGGCCGATAAGCTCAAATGTGCCGATAGCAGTCGCCGATAAATACCCATCAATTTGTGTAGCGTCAAAAGGCAAAAAAAAAAAAAGTTCACTCGAGACCTACCTGCACAACGCCCGCCGTCCCCCACACACACACACAATCTACTGCATCAAAGTAACTACTTATGATTAACAAGGCATTCGTTTTGTGGCATTAGCGTTATATAGTTAGTGTTACACGGACAATAACATCAGCATATTATTATTACCCATAGCAGCAAGGCATTACTCCGAGTCCGTTCATTAGCTCGGTTCCATTCCGTACCCAACTACACATTCTGCAATCTGTTAATAAAGTTTTCAACCAGACAAATGTATAGAAAGGCTTTGTTTTATTATAACATTTGTTGCAGTAAAATCATTATGTCTCATTTTGTCATGCGTGGAGCGCCGGTCGGCGGGCCGGGCAGCTAACGTAGCTACGTTATTAGCTATTAGATGCAAGACTAACGTTACTGGTGAAAATTTGATTTGCGTTGGAATACTCCTTTGTCAACTTGCTGTACTTTGCTTGCAGGTCTGCAGTCATTATTGCTGCATTATGAATAACCCCAACTTTAGCCAAGGTAACGTTATGGCTAAACCTTTAACAATAGTTAACGCTAGCTTTCGGTTAGCTGTTCAATGCTATTAATAACAACTCCCCGTCAACACCCTCTCTCGGGAAGATGGCATTTAAGAAAGTATCTGCTGTTAAAATGAAGTGTTACACGTTCAATAACATCAGCATATTATTTACCCGAAGATAGCAGTAAACAAGGCATTACTCCGTTAGTCCGTTCATAGCTCGGTTCCATTCCGTTGCTCATTCCGTACCCAACTACACATTCTGCAATCTGTTAATAAAGTTTTCAACCAGACAAATGTATAGAAAGGCTTTGTTTTATTATAACATTTGTTGCAGTAAAATCATTATGTCTCATTTGGTCATGCGTGGAGCGCCGGTCGGCGGGCCGGGCAGCTAACGTAGCTACGTTAAGTGTGTTCTGCTCTCGCAAACAGAACAATGGCGGCATGCCCGGAAGTAGAAAAATTTATAAACGCTTGCCGATTGGTGGTAAGGACAGCAGGAGGTGGGTGCTAGCGGTGTGGCGTAATTGGCCGAATCGACTGTCAATCAAAATGGTTCCATTGCATTGGTTGAAAGCTCTGGTTGAGAGAATAGTATCCCGCTGCAGGCCGCAAGAATGGTTCCATTGCATTGGTTGAAAGCTCTGGTTGAGAAAATAGTATCCCTCTGCAGGCCGCAAGACGATACTGGGAGAGAGATAGTGATACCATAAACATATTTCTTGATGTTTCCTTTTTTTAAGTAAGTAAAGAGGCCTACAAATACAAACATACACATACAAATATACAGTAGTTTCATTAAAAAAAAATTTAAAAATAAAAAAAAATAAAAAATAAAATATTTTTTTTACAAATACTTATATACAAATATACAAATATCGGTATCGGTATCGGCCGATAGTGTTAGTTGAACAATCGGTATCGGTATCGGCGGCCAATTTTCATATCGGTGCATCCCTAGCGGAAACGTAATCTGACCATTGACGCTCAAATATCATCTGATAGTTTAAGAGAGAGGTGGGGTTTTGGACCGAGGTCCTAACCAGAATAACTGATGTTACACTAACACTGGCCTCTCGCAACTCTGCTTCCCGTAGTCAGTGAGAGAAAATAGGTGATATAGATAATGGTAATTTCTTATCTACCATAGAGAACTTATGGCGCGTTATGCGCACAATTTAAACCATGTACTAAAAAATGTACGGATTAGATTCCAATTCCAATGTAACCTGTAGCCTACTCGTACTGATTATGACGAATAAAACGTTCTATTATTCTAACCTGTCTCGGCGGCTGTAGCGTGGCTGGGGGCCTGGCTGGGCTGCGTGTCTGCTGTCTGACTGGCCCTCATTTATCAACGTTGCGTACGCACAGATATGTGCGTAACCCGTGCGTACGATCATTTCTAAGCAAAGTGTGGGACTTATCAATTTGAACGTGTGCTTGACTTTGTGCGTATATTTACGCACAGCTCTGACCATGCGTACCTGGCGCCCGGTGGTAGAATATTATTATTGCAACGTGGAAATAAGCTTCCGTGCATTACTTCCAACACTGGCGCGTGTTCTGTATGAACCGTAATTCATTATAGTTCATTGTAAAATAGCGACAGTAGTGTAATTATAACGGGCTCACGCTTGTTTGGCACGGGGGGGGGGGGGGGGGGCAGACGCAGAACACCCACCTCCAAACACGATTAAATATTATTTAAAATAAAAAGCGAAATACTATTATTTTGTGTGTCATGTTTCCAAATAAGATTGGTCACAACGAAAGGCTTTCTACTTCAATTTGTTGGTTAGAATAGATGACCTCTGTTGAAACTTCACTGAGACTAAAAGACAGTCTATTTGTGAGCTCCCGCACAGACGTGATAATAATAATAACAATAATAACAATAATAGCCTCATTTTATATAGCGCCTTTCAAGAGACCGAAGGTGGCTTTACATAGGGGGGGAAAATAACAAAGTAACAAACATAGTGGACAGACACAACATATAAATATGATGATGGGATTCAAGTTTGCGTTTCTATTGATCACATAGGCTACATGGCACGGTCCATCGTGATATTGGAGATGGATCGAGCAATAGACTGTTATTGTACCACCCATGTAGCTGTCAAAGCTCCATCACAAATGCAGTTATGTGAATAGAAAGGTTCTTGTATATGCTCTCGTATTATTGTTTATATAGGCTATACCTAATACCGACATCAAAATAGATTGTATGCCTCTACAAATCAAATGCAGGTAGAAAATTTACGGAAAATCCGTCGCGATTTGGAATTAAATTGACCGAGAACTTTAATCCCTGGGTATTAATCGAATGAAACGAAGAAAAAGCAGTCATATTCCAGCATGGTTATTAATGACACCAATGGCAAACAGTGGTTAACGGTCTTTATTAGTGTTTGCGCTGCAGAGGCAGCAATAGGTCTTTAGGAAGTTAATAGATGTCTGTCAGACTGTCGTGTATTTATCCCAGGCGTTCGCTCGGCTTAGTACATTTTTCCACATTTCATGGGGGTGTTTCATGACCATATATGGTTAATTACAGGCGGTGCTATATGCAAATACGTAAAACCGTGCAGGAGCGCGGAGCTGGCATTTATCAACACGGAGTACTTGCAGGTGTGCGTAGCGTAGGACCTGTGTACGCACGTGTGATAAATCCCAATTTGTCTGTACGTACACACATTCTAAATTCTGTGCTTAAGAACGAAAATAGAACACTTTCTAAGAATTGTTGATAAATGAGGGCCGGACTCGAAGCTGACCGGGGGGTTGCTAACGGTGGCCGGGCTGGGTGGGGAGCTTACTGCCGATGCACGTTAGAGTCAGTCTACCTTTGCTGCCTGCTAGAACAATGATGTTATTTTTGGTAGCTTTGCCGTCTCCTGTTCGGCTTTCGCTCTCATCTTGTTTTTCTGAGCACCGCTTGGGTATTTGCGCTTCATTTTTACCGGCGCTTCCCGCTTTGTTTTGAACGCTGCCCAGCCTGCCAATGAACATTAGTTATCAGCCGGCTAGGCCTATCGCAGGTGAGCAAATAATTATAATGATACACTGTTGTACTACAGCGTACACATGACGGGGACGGGGTGCCTAGCAACATAGCAAGGAGGGGGGGCCCCGCCCTCTGCGCCCGGTTCCCGCGTTACGAAATCTAAGAGGATAGCCTACAGTGGGGGCGTGGCCCCCTAAGCTCCGGGGCTCCCCCGCACCGCAGGGGGTGAGGGGGCCTCCCCTACGCCACTGGACAGAGAGTGGAGGTCTAATTATCATCATTAGTTATTTTTAAATTGAATAAAGAAAGACATTGAATTACATCATTTCTAGTAAGTAGTCTCCTCTCTCACACCAAGCAATGAGCCGGTCCACCTTACTGTGTTTTGTCCTCATAGGCACAGTAGTCTACTTGTAGGTTTGCAAACATGTATTATCCATAGGCTTAAAGGTACAGAAATCCAGCACTCATTTGCACTTCAGTCCTTCTCAAAAAAGACGAATACTGCACGTACTAGATGCAGACAAGGACGACACCATACCTAAGGCGATGCTGTCCCTGGATGCTATGAAAGCCTTTGACAGGCTGGAATGGTCGTATCTATGGGCAGTATTAGAAAGGATGGGGTTAGGAAAAGGATTCATTGATATGATTAAAGTATTATACAAAGACCCATCGGCCATGATTACAACAGGTACATTCATCTCCAAAATCTTTCCGGTATCACGCTCAGCCAGACAGGGTTGCCCTCTTAGTCCCGGACTATTCGATCTATCATTAGAGCCTTTAGCACAATATATAAGACAATCCCAATCCATAGAACCAATCGTAATCAAGGGCACACAACATAAAATTAGTTTATATGCGGACGACGTAATATTGTTCATGCAAAGCCCCAACACCACACTGCCTCATCTACTCAAGTTGATTGAGAACTTTGGTGATTTATCGGGATTTAAAATAAATTGGCCGAAGTCGGCTTTCCTTCCACTTAACACCCATGCAAAAAAAGATACAACCCTCCCAGGTGAGATACCTATGGTAAAACATTTTAGATGCTTGGGTGTGGAAATATTTCCCAACATAAGACAAACGGTGAAGCACAATTACACAAAAATACAGAACAAAATCAAAGACGACCTGGACAGGTGGGCAAAACTTAAAAACTCAGTACAGGCAAGGGTATCAATAGTTAAGATGGATGTACTACCTAGAATCAATTTCATCAGTTCAATGCTACCGTTACCCCCTCCAGAGGGTTACTGGAAAAGATTACACTCCTCCACATACAAATTTATTTGGAATAACAAACCACCACATATAAAAAGATCCACCGCACAGAGAAATAAAGCAGACGGTGGCATGGCAGTTCCAGATTTTTTCCAATATTTTAAGGCATACACATTAAGACCATTGACAATATGGTTTGATCCCCAAGCATTAGTATCCTGGAGAAAATTGGAAGAAAACATAGTAGCCCCACATAGACTGAAGGACATAGCACACACTAAACTACCAATCAAGCACTGTGAGTGGAAATTTGGCCCCATAATTACCCATGCGATCCGGATATGGCGTGAAACACAAAAAAAATATCCTGACCCACAAAAATGGCACAATCACACTCCCTTCTTCAATAACAATGCACTCTTAATTGAAAAACGTCCTATAAGATTCCCTATATGGGAAGAGCAAGGCATACACTCATTAGGGGATGTTTTTAACAACCAGGGTTTTTGTAGTTATGGAGAAATATGCACAAAATTTAATCTCACCGAGTCCACATGGCTTTTTTACATACAGTTACAGCTATGTTTGAAGTCTCACAGTGTTCCATTAGACATACCAGTTGAACACCACAGATACCACAAATTCTTCTATGAAAGAGAGAGATCGAGAGGTTTTGTATCAGGTTTTTATTATCAATTACTAACGTCCTCGTATGAAACCCTCCAACTAGACTCTGTCTGGAGGAGGGATATACCAGACCTGGAAAGTGACTTTGATTGGCAAGGAGCATGGGCAAATATCTGTCTTACATCAAGGAACCCGGACCATCAACAAATCAATCTTAACTATATTCACAGGACATACTTGACTCCTATAAGACTGAACAGAATGGGTCTCAAACAAGACTCAAAATGCTCCCAATGTACAAATGGAGACGAAGGGACATTTATGCACATGTTTTGGGACTGCCCACCAGTTAAGGCATTCTGGAAAGATGTGACCCATCAATTATCAAAACTCGTATCTTGGAATATACCAGTACACCCCTCTGTATTACTATTGAAAGATGTTTTTGAGTTTGCAGTAAATCCACAGCTAAAGAGATTGGTTTTATCGGGTATCACAGTAGCTAAAAAACTGATCGCATCACGCTGGTTTCAACCGGAAAAAATGTGCCGGAAGGTTTGGTTTCTTACATATCTCGATGTGATTTATCAAGAAATATCTACAGCAAGAATTCTGGGTCTCAACGAATCCAAAATGTCAATGTGGTTAGAAGTGGTGGAGAGAATAAAAGCTAGCTTATAATGGTAGTGTCTGGTTAGGAGTGAGGGATAATGGAGGTACTATCCAAGGAGGGGTCCGGGAGGGGGGGGTTCGAGCTGGAGCATATGTGTGTAGGGTTTTAGATAATAGGTATTAGGAGTATATCCTGTATAAGACATTGGTATAATTGGTAATTTCGTTGGATATACACTGTATACGGTAAAATATTATTATATACTTTTTTTTGTTTTCTGTTTCTGTACTTGCATGTCATTTTAGCCACCTTAATTGTTAGTTTCATTATGCATTGTGTGTTGAGTACTGACTTTTAACAATTTTGTTTTGCAATAATAAAAAAAAAAAAAAAAAAAAAAAATCCAGCGGATGGTCATTAACACATTGCGTGCCAAAGACGAGTTAACTCATTTTTGGCCGCCATGCGTTGAGGGCCAAAGACGAGTAAACTCGCTTTTAGATCCTTTTTTCACTTATTCGTTTTTTTGATGAAACATAATGTAAAATAAAACAAATTATATACATTTGATTTGGAAATAGTAGCATGTCCAGGCGAGAAACGCCAACGACTTTAGTAAAATTCACATAGCGCCCTATAACAGGAATTAGCCCAGATCACTCCTAAACTATACAATATTCACCACGGGATAACGTGCAAATGTACACATGAAAAGATGATCTCTTTTTTGCATGTTCGACGGGAGAAAGTGACTGTCAAATAACCATAGTATTGTCTCCATAGCTATAATATAGAATATAGATATAGCTCTCCAAACATAGTGACGCACAGCGAAAATAGACTATGGAAAGCTGGCGCATTAGCGACAGGGATAAGGGTAATGGCTGGCGCTGAAAGTGTTAATAGCTGCTACTGTTTATTTTTTATTTGTACAGCACAAGTACAGTACAATGAAAACAAAGGGATGATTCAAATTATTTCCTTAGAATCAATGCCAGCATTATTAAAAATACATGTTCAGAACACTCCTCTCTCACAACACAACACAACACAACACAACACAACACAACTATATTGGGCTGGTGTCAATTTGTTTCTCATTTTTACTTATTTAGTTACTTATAGGCAATTTTTTTAAGAATGCCATGCAGCTGCCATACCTTGTCCTACCCAATTGACACCCCTGGACCAAACAGATGGCATTAGCAGTACATTTAATGTGATACATGTACATGTAATACAGCCTATACATCAGATACATGGTTATAATGCTAGACTACTGTAATACAGTCTATACATCAGATACATGGTTATAATGCTAGACTACTGTAATACAGTCTATACATCAGATACATGGTTATAATGCTAGACTAACTACTGTAATACAGTATATACATCAGATACATGGTTATAATGCTAGACTACTGTAATACAGCATGTACATCAGATACATGGTTATAATGCTAGACTACTGTAATACAGTCTCAGATACATGGTTATAATGCTAGACTACTGTAATACAGTCTCAGATACATGGTTATAATGCTAGACTACTGTAATACAGTTTCAGATACATGGTTATAACGCTAGACTACTGTACAGTATATACATCATACTGTACATTCGGGTACTTTTTTCCCCTTTTCCTCTTTCCATTGTTTAACTGAGAGATTGGTTTCTGTTTTAAATCTTTTTATTTTTCATGAGGTTTCACATTCAATCGACAGATCTACAGAATGTTCAGTGTCACTCTAATGAACAATTTTTTACAATTTTCCTTGTGCTCCCCACTCAATCCATTCTCCCATCTCTCACTCACACACACTGGGACATACACACACGTACACGCGCACACAGGCGCATACAGGCATACATTCACAAGGTTGGATATCTGGAACATACTCATTCACTTTTCTTACAGTCAAAATTATTAAAATGTACTGACATTGTAATGTATCAAACTGCACAAATAATGTACAAAGCAAAAAATTATAAACTCCCAGGAAATATTCAAAGATTTTCCAACGTGCAAGATGGGGGTTACAATTTAAGGGGAACATTTTATTTCAAAATGTACAGTTTTCAAACGACGACCGTCTTTGTATTTCAATTTGCGGAGTAAAATGATGGAACGGTCTGATTGTGGAGTTAAAGCACAATGTCAAAACATAAAACAGTGTAAAATAAAATACAGTCAAATGGTTTTCCAGAGGTACAGAGATGAAGAAGAAGGGGTTTGATAACTGGCAATATGTATGTGTATGTATGTATATATATACATTTATATATGTGCATATGTAGGTATATAGTTGTATATATGTATAAAAAATGGCTAGAGGAACTATACAGTGTTGGCAAATATTAATAAGGTATTATTAAAAAATGTATTGTAAACTAAGTTCATTTTTTCAATATAAGTCTAGTAATGTATGAATTAGTAAATAAAATATAGTATGTTCTGATGAGTAAATAGGGGTGGGATTAAATAAGTGTATGCTTCTTCCCACTCCTTTTCAAATATGTAAATAACAAAAACAATTTTTAAATTTTTTTTTATTTTAAATATTTTGTATACATTTATTATTTGAACGGCTTAAGGCTATATATGTACTTGATGTTTGTTTGTTATGTTGCATATTTGAAATCAAATCAAATCAAATCAAATCAAATCAAAACTGTTGCGCCACCCCTCCTGTGACAGAATTGACCAACCAAGTGTGGACCCAGCAGACAGGACTGGTGAGGCATTGCGCTATATGTTGTTTTTTCTCGGATCCAGAGCATTGCTGGCGTTAACCTGTGACTGCCGCTTCTGTCCGTATCTCTATTTACCCGTTTAAACTGTATCCCAGCCCTGTTACCCGTTTCCCCCACGTCCATTCCTTGTACTCTATTTGTTATTTTGTTTTCTACCGTCGACGCTGCTTGTCTCTCCCGTCCTCTCCTGCGCCCGTCCTGACTCTCTACAAACATTTCACGTCCTCTCTTTCCCCCCTGCTCTCTGGACCTGCCGACTGTACTCTCACCGTTCCCACCATCACTGGATCTCAAACTGGACTACAAACCTTGCCACTGGAAAACAAACTCCCGGATCGACACATTTTTCTCCCAGACAAAACCTTACCTGTCCTCCGGACCGGTCCTGTGCGTGTCCCTCCATCTGCTCCTGGCTGTCTGCTGTCGGCTAAACCAGCCACCCACTGCTGGCACTGCCTGCCTGGCCGTGCTATCCTACTACTCCCTTCCCGCGAGGGCGACACCACTCCCTCGCGCTGGTTTGCGGGTTCCCCATCTCCTCGGGTGAGTGTCGGCGATACTATACTACTGCCCTCACTCTCCTCTCGGTCTTGGCTGCTGGTATGGCGCGGTCAGGTCGGCCCGCTACGCGGGCTTGGTCTGGAGCCGGCTACTACACGCTGCTCCAAAACAATAACACTCTCTCTCCCAGTATCCAGCTGCAACTCTGGAGTGCTCCCTTTGTCCAGCTGCAGCCCCGGAGTGATCCGCTCAACATTCTACTCCAACTCTCCGCCCTCCAGCTACTACCAACTTTTAACCCACTCCTGCTCCTATTCTACACCCAACTTGGACTCCTGCTTCTCCTACCGTTTTCCCCTTGGATTCTCACAACCCCCCCTCCCCCCATTTTTCACTGCCCCCCCCCACCCCCCTGCCGCCTCTCATATACTCCTGCTGATCTTCACTCGCTCAACAACAACTACCGCCTCCCCGCTGCCACTGCCACTGCTGCCAGAAACGCTGGCATTCACTGTCGCCGTCGCAACATCCACAGAGGCCCCCGCCTAAATCGAAACCGGTCTCTCCACCTCCCTGACGGCTCATACATCCCCTCTTCCTGGACTACCTCTCGCCCCCCTGCCACCCCCACCCGCCGCACCGCTAACCTCGATAACCTTCGCTCCTTCCTCCCTGCTCCCCCATCCATCTCCCTTGCTCTCCTCAACACCCGTTCTCTCTCTAACAAATCACCTCTGATCTATGAACTACTACTGGACAACAACCTGGACTTACTCCTCCTCACTGAAACCTGGCAACAGCCCTTGGACTTCTACTCCCTCAACCAAGCTACCCCCCCAAATTACAGCTTCATCGCCAAGCCCCGCCTCTCTGGCCGAGGGGGGGGTCTTGCCGTTTTTCACAAACTCTCCCTATCCATCACTGAACTGCACCTAAACCTCCCTCCCATGCTATCCTTCGAATACCTTGCCCTCTCCCTCCCCAACTCTATCACTGCACTACTCCTCTACCGCCCTCCAAAGCCTCATCCCTCTTTCTTAACTGAACTTTCTGATCTCCTGACCATAGCCTCCACTCTCTCCACCCGCCTCCTACTTACCGGTGACCTCAACATCCATGTTGACCAACCAAACTCAAACCTCACTCCTGACTTCCTCTCCCTCCTTGACTGTTTTAGCCTCACCCAGCACATCAACTTCCCCACCCACAACAAAGGCCACACACTTGACCTTGTTTGCTCTGCCTCCCTACCCATATCCAATCCTCACCCCATCCCATTCCCACTCTCTGACCACTACTGCATCCTTTTCTCTGCTCCCCTTCCCCCACCCCACCACTCCATCAAACGCACCATCTCTTTCCGTAACATAAAATCCATCGACCCTCTCACACTGTCTCAATCCATATCCTCTGCCTTTCCCCCTGACTCCGCCCCCTCTAACCCCGACGACTATGCCCTCCTCCTCAACTCTACTCTCTCTGACTCCCTCGACTCACTGGCACCCCTGAAAACCATCACTGTCTCATTCACCACCTCCTCCCCCTGGTACACTCCGGAACTCCGCTCCATGAAGCAGACCGGCCGTCAACTAGAACGCCTCTATAAAAAAACCTGCCTCACCATCCACGCCGATCTCCACAAACAGCACGTCTCCTCCTACCGTGATGCACTCCAAGCTGCCAAATCTGCCCACTACTCCACCATCATCAACAGCAGCAACCGCAACCCCCGGACCCTCTTCTCCACTGTCAAGAAACTCTTACAACCCCCGGACAATAACTCACTCTCCTCCCCTGACCTCTGCAACTCGTTTCTCCTCTTCTTCAATAATAAAGTATCTTTAATCAACAGCTCACTGACTGCCCGCATCGCCAATTCCCCCACCCTCGCCCCCCCCACCAACATTTTTCCCCCACCTGACTCCATCCCTCCCACCCCTTTTACTGCCTTTGCCCCAGTTGACTCCTCCTTCATCATGGACCTCATGACTACCTCCAAGACCACTACCTGCTCCCTTGACCCCCTACCCACTACTCTCACCAAAGCCTGCCTCCCTGCTCTCATCCCCCACCTCACCGCCCTTTTCAACCAGTCACTATCCCTAGGCCACGTCCCCTCCCCCTACAAACTCGCCGCTGTCACCCCTGTCCTCAAAAAACCCACTCTTACATTTACATTTACATTTACATTTAGTCATTCAGCTGACGCTTTTATCCAAAGCGACTTACAAGTTCTGTACGACAAGCCATCAGGAAGAGCACAACTCTATCAGCTGAGTAACAATGTTCATCAAAGTGTTGAGTGCTACAGTGTAGGTTAGTTTATTAGGACAAGTGCATGACAGTATGGTTAGTTAGGGTTAGATTTTTTTTTTTTTTTTTTTTTTTTTAATTCAGATAATGGTTGAAGAAGTGAGTCTTTAGTCGACGGCGAAAGATTGGACGTGTTTCGGCTGTCCTAACTGGGGTGGGTAGTTCATTCCACCATTGTGGGGCAAGGACTGAGAATAGGCGACTTCTCTTTGATGACCCTCCCGGAGCTTGGATAGGAGTAGGTCTGAGGCGGCCAGAAGATGCAGAGCGTAGGGGTCTTGAGGGTGTGTAGTTAGAGACCATTGACCGGAGGTAGGCGGGAGCAGTTCCCTTTGCCGCACGGTATGCTAGGTCAAGGGCCTTGAAGCGGATTCGTGCAGCAATGGGGAGCCAGTGCAGGTCCCTAAGAAGTGGGGTGACATGGGCCGACTTCGGTAGGTTTGAGATCAGGCGGGCCGCTGCGTTCTGAATGAGTTGAAGAGGCTTAGTGGCAGTGGCCGGGAGGCCAGCGAGCAGTGCGTTGCAGTAGTCGAGGCGGGAGATGACTGTTGATTGGACGAGGAGTTGGGTGGCTTCTTTTGTCAGGAAGGGGCGTATCCTTCTGACGTTGCTCAGGAGGAATCGGCAGGTTCTGGTTGTCGCTGCGATGTGAGCAGAGAAGTTCAACTGGTCGTCGAGGACAACACCAAGGTTCTTGGCGGTCGGGGACGCGGTCACAGCTGCATTCTCGACTGTGATGGAAAGGTCGGTCAGGGGGGAGGATTTGGCCGGCAGGTGGAGCAATTCTGTTTTGCTTAGGTTCAGTTTGAGGTGGTTGGTCGTCATCCAGGCGGAGATGTCGGACAGACAGGCCGAGATCCGCTCAGAGACGTGGATATCTGAGGGAGGGAAGGAGAGGAAGAGTTGAGTATCGTCGGCATAACAGTGGTAGGAGAAGCCATGAGACGTGATAATGTTACCCAGTGATTTAGTGTAGAGGGAGAAGAGAAGGGGTCCTAAAACCGAGCCCTGGGGGACACCCGTCCGCAGGGGGCGGGTGGCCGACAGGGTCCCTCTCCATGACACTTGGTAGGAGCGGTCATTGAGGTATGATGACAACCATGTCAGCGCAGAGCCAGCCACTCCCATTCCTGCGAGGGCCGTGAGGAGGATCTGGTGGTTGACTGTGTCGAAGGCTGCAGATAGATCTAGGAGAATCAGGACAGAGGAGAGGCCTTTCGCTTTTGCTAAGTGAAGTGCCTCTGTGACCGCAATGAGGGCTGTCTCTGTGGAGTGACCAGTCCTGAAGCCTGACTGATTAGGGTCTAGGAGGTCATTCTGTAAGAGATAAGCAGTAAGTTGGTTGGATACAGCACGTTCAAGTGTTTTAGAAAGGAAGGAGAGAAGAGAGACAGGACGGTAGTTGCCTATGACGGTAGGGTTCAGGGATGGTTTTTTTATGAGGGGCGTGACTCTGGCTTGTTTTAGGGAGGTGGGGACCACCCCCGAGTTGAGTGAGGAGTTGATGGTTGCAGTTAGGAATGGGAGGATGTCTGGTGCTATGGACTGGAGGAGTGGGGAAGGTAGCCGGTCCAGCTGGCATGTAGTCGGACGGTTCGACGTTACCAGTGTCAGGGTCTCGGCTTCTGTAATGGGAGAGAAAGATGACAGAGTGAAGGATGAGGTTCTCGATTCAGCATTTGGAATGGGTGGGGGTTGGGAGAAGGAGCTGCGGATGTTCTCCACTTTTTCCTCAAAGAAGATCGCAAAGTCTTCGGCAGAGAAAGATGAGGGAGGGGGGGGTGGGGGGGGAGTGAGGAGGGAGGACATGGTAGCATGCAGTTTGCGAAGATTCTTGGCAGAGGCCTCGATCCTATGGTGAAAGAAAGAAGCTTTGGCATTAGTAATGGTTTTGGAGAATGTTAACAAGAGGTTGTGATATGTGTCGATGTCAGCAGTGAGGCGTGACTTTCTATACTTCCTTTCAGCTGCTCTCAGGACCTGTCTTTGTTCTCTCACTGGATCTGTCAGCCATGGCCATGGCCATGACCCATCCAGCCTCTCCAACTACCGCCCCATATCCAATCTTCCTTTTTTCTCAAAAACACTGGAACGTATTGCTGCCTCCCAACTCCACTCCCATCTCCAGTCCAACACCCTATATGAACCCCTTCAGTCTGGCTTCCGTGCCGCTCACAGCACCGAAACTGCACTGGTAAAGGTCATCAATGACCTCCTCATCTCCGCTGACTCCGATGCCCTCAACATCCTGATCCTACTCGATCTCAGTGCAGCCTTTGACACAGTGTGTCACTCCATCCTCCTCCAAAGGCTGCACCAACTGGGTGTTGAGGGCACAGCACTTGACTGGTTCTCCTCCTACCTCACTGACAGACACCAATTCATCTCCCTCTCCGGCCACACCTCCCCCCCCTCCCCAGTCACACAGGGGGTCCCCCAAGGCTCAGTCCTCGGCCCCCTGCTCTTCATCTGCTACATTCTCCCCCTTGGTCACATCATTCGCAAATACCACCTCAACTTCCACTGTTACGCTGACGACACCCAAATATACATCAGTACACAATCCCCCCACAGCCCACCCCTCAGTCACATCGAATCATGCATCACCGAACTCCAAACTTGGATGACCCACAACTTCCTCAAACTCAACAGTGACAAGACTGAACTCCTCATCATTGGCACCAAAACCACCCTCACCAGATCCGGACCCATCACACTCACCATCAACGACTCCACCATCACCCCCTCCCCCCTAGTCCGCAACCTTGGTGTCCTCCTTGACCCCACCCTCTCATTTGACCCCCACGTCCGCTCCATCGTGAAAACATCCTACTTTCACCTCCGCAACATCGCAAAAATCCGTCACTGCCTCTCCCCCCCTGCTGCTGAATCCCTCATTCACGCCTTCATCTCCTCCCGCCTGGACTACTGCAACTCCCTCCTCACTGGTATCACCTCCCGCTCCCTCCATAAACTGCAAATGGTCCAAAATTCAGCCGCCCGCCTCCTCACTAACACCCGGTCCCGCGAACACATCACTCCTGTCCTCCACTCCCTCCACTGGCTCCCGATCAAACACAGCATTAACTTTAAAACACTACTCCTCACCTTCAAAGCCCTCCACAGCCTGGCCCCCCCCTACCTGACTGATCTCCTTCTCCCCTACCGCCCAACCCGTTCCCTCCGGTCCTCCTCCACTGCCTCCCTCACTGTCCCGACATCCAAGCTTAAAAACTTCGGAGATCGGGCCTTCTCTCGCACTGCACCCCGACTCTGGAACTCCCTCCCCCAGTCCATCAGAGACTCCCCTACACTCTCCACCTTCAAAGCGCGCCTCAAAACCCACCTGTTCTCCCTTGCCTTCAACCCCCCCCACCCCTAAACCCCCCCCTCCCCTCCAACCTGATCGATATGTCTAGTCTTTTTTTTTGTGCCATCAGGCTGTCTCCCCCGTTCCCCCCATGGTCTCATGTTCCTTTGTTTTTGTTTCTTTGTTGTTTTGTTTTGTTTCTTTGCTTTCGTCTCTTTGTTTGTACCCCTGCTCCCGACTACTGTCAGCGACTTCGGGTTATTGAGAAGCGCTATATAAATTAAATGAATTATTATTATTATTATTATATCCATGATTTTTTTTGTATCTACTTTTTCTCCCCGTTTTCTATTTTTCTCCCATCCCAATTTTCGTATATCCAGTTCTATACCCTCCCTTCTCGAACGCTGTTAGACCATGCCTCCCACTGGTCGGCTGCAATGTGGACAAAGCCTTGCATCACGTGTCCCCTCCGGTACTCAAGGAGGCAGCCGTCGCATCTTTTCACCTGTACAGCGCAATCTCTCAGTGGCGAGGGTCTGCGTGCGAGGAACACACCGCCCTCGTTGCTTCCTGATTCTGCTGTACAGGCGCACCAACCGACCTGTAGGAGTCGCTGTCCACAACATCCGATCCCCACCCATCGGCTTTCCCACCCCTAACACTGCCAATTGTATTAGTATGAACGACCAGCCAAGCCGGAAGCAACGCCGAGAGCTGGGCTCGAACCCAGCATCTCCTGCGTTAGTGGCGAGCGCCTTGCCCACTGCGCCACTTAGCCGCCCTCTATATCCATGATTTAAAAAACGTTGACCACCCTGCCTACAGTTTGGAGGAGAGGAAGACTGCACTTCGGTCGGTGTTTTCGATGATGAAGTGGAGCCCAGACCGAGCACTGCAGCCAGTGGACATAGCTAGGGTCATGACCAGAGTATGTGCTATATTTTTGAAGGCTATTAGACAAATAACACTAGTTATTATGGCACATATTCATTTCTATAAGTAAGAACAAACCTCTGAACAGGCTAAACTGGTCAGCTTCCCTTCATCAGAGCCAATGCTAATTAATTTGGCACAGACACACACACACACACACACACACACACACACACACACACACACACACACACACACACACACACACACACACACACACACACACACACACACACACACACACACACACACACACACACACACACACACACACACACACACACACACACACACACACACACACACACACAGTACTCAAATACTGGTTGGACAGGATCACCCTCCACACAGACAGAATGAGTGAATTACCATGTAAATATCTAGGATGAAAGTCAGCCTTTGTTATCAAATAAATGTATTGTAATTATGCTGTGTGGACCAGTCGACTCCAGTACTAGGTACGGAGGTCGAGAAAATGTTTATATACCAAACTGTCTCGACGTTAGAACACACACAGCAGGACCGACCGGGCCGTCTGTGTCACCGAGAGATTCTTTATATCCTGTGAACCGATTCTACCGCGACTGCTTTGCTGAATAAATCAACTGGAGAAATCTGAAAGCCATTGCATTTCAACCCGTATCCAGCATCTACTTTCTTGCAGAGAATTGGTCATTTGCCTTGTTGTTTACAAAGTCACAGGCGATTTTGTAACATCAAGTACTCTTCCAGAATCCCCTTATCTCCGGCCAATCTGCCTGCCGTCCAGTAGGCTATACCAACCCTGGTTTCCAGTCAACACCCCAGCTTGCGTCTCAACCCCTCACTCCAGCCTCGACTGCTAGCATGGCCTCTACTGCTAGCACGGCATTTACAGCTAGCATGGAATCTACTGCTAGCACAGCATTTACAGCTAGGACGGCATTTACAGCTAGCATGGCATCTACTGCTAGCATGGCATTTACAGCTAGCATGGCATCTACTGCTAGCATGGCCTCTACTGCTAGCACGGCATTTACAGCTAGCATGGCATCTACTGCTAGCATGGCATTTACAGCTAGCATGGCATCTACTGCTAGCAACGCCTCTACAGTTAGCACAACCTCTACAGCTAGAATGGCCTCTACAGCTAGCATGGCCTATACTGCTAATGTGGCTACTACAGCTAGCATGGCCTCTACCGCTAGCATGGCTTTTACAGCTAGCATGGTCCCTACTGCTAGCAAAGCCTCTACAGTTAGCACAACCTCTACAGCTAGAATGGCCTCTACAGCTAGCATGGCCTATACTGCTAATGTGGCTACTACAGCTAGCATGGCCTCTACCGCTAGCATGGCTTTTACAGCTAGCATGGCCCCTACTGCTAGCAAAGCCTCTACAGTTAGCACAACATCTACAGCTAGCACAGCCTCTATAGCTAGCATGGCCTATACTGCTAATGTGGCTACTACAGCTAGCATGGCCTCTACCGCTAGCATGGCTTTTACAGCTAGCATGGCTTTTACAGCTAGCATGGTCCCTACTGCTAGCATGGCTACTACAGTTAGCACAACCTCTACAGCTAGCACAGCCTCTACAGCTAGCA
>NW_028170456.1:135227-157215 GCF_963971535.1 Notolepis coatsorum
AGAGGGAGGCTGGAGAAGGGGACCAGGGAGAAGGGGACTCGAGACAGAAGGAGGCTGGAGAAGGGGACCAGGGAGAAGGGGACTCGAGACAGAAGGAGGCTGGAGAAGGGGACCAGGGAGAAGGGGACTCGAGACAGAAGGCTGTGGAAAGGGACTCAAAACAGAGGGCTAGGGTAAGGGACCCAGGAGAAGGGGACTAGAAAAGGAAGGCTGGGGGAAAATACCAGGGGGATGGGGACTGGAGAAGGGAATCATGGAGAAGAGGAGTCTTCCTGGGCGGCAGGAAGAGCCAGAGGTTCAGGGGGCTCTCTGGGAGCCGGGGCAGAAACAGGGGACTCCCTGGAGGCTAGTGGACACCCAGTAGCACTGGGTTGTTGAGGGAGCCTGTGGCGTCGGGAACCCAGTCTCTGAAAACGGCTAGATGAGACACGTCAAAGGGTGACGACTGGACATTAGGGTGACCTCTCAGCAGTTCCGCGTTGTGCTCCGTGCTAGCTGTAGTAGCCATGCTAGCAGTAGAGGGGGCGTGCTAGCCACAGAGGCTGTGCTAGCTGTAGTGGTTGTGCTCACTGTAGAGGCTTTGCTAACTGTAGTAGCCATGCTAGCAGTAGGGACCATGCTAGCTGTAAAAGCCATGCTAGCGGTAGAGGCCATGCTAGCTGTAGTAGCCACATTAGCAGTATATGCCATGCTAGCTATAGAGGCTGTGCTAGCTGTAGAGGCTGTGCTAGCTGTAGAGGTTGTGCTAACTGTAGTAGCCATGCTAGCAGTAGGGACCATGCTAGCTGTAAAAGCCATGCTAGCTGTAAAAGCCATGCTAGCGGTAGAGGCCATGCTAGCTGTAGTAGCCACATTAGCAGTATAGGCCATGCTAGCTATAGAGGCTGTGCTAGCTGTAGAGGTTGTGCTAACTGTAGAGGCTTTGCTAGCAGTAGGGGCCATGCTAGCTGTAAAAGCCATGCTAGCGGTAGAGGCCATGCTAGCTGTAGTAGCCACATTAGCAGTATAGGCCATGCTAGCTGTAGAGGCCATTCTAGCTGTAGAGGTTGTGCTAACTGTAGAGGCTTTGCTAGCAGTAGGGACCATGCTAGCTGTAAAAGCCATGCTAGCGGTAGAGGCCATGCTAGCTGTAGTAGCCACATTAGCAGTATAGGCCATGCTAGCTGTAGAGGCCATTCTAGCTGTAGAGGTTGTGCTAACTGTAGAGGCGTTGCTAGCAGTAGATGCCATGCTAGCTGTAAATGCCATGCTAGCAGTAGATGCCATGCTAGCTGTAAATGCCATGCTAGCAGTAGAGGCCATGCTAGCAGTAGATGCCATGCTAGCTGTAAATGCCATGCTAGCAGTAGATGCCATGCTAGCTGTAAATGCCGTGCTAGCTGTAAATGCCGTGCTAGCAGTAGATTCCATGCTAGCTGTAAATGCCGTGCTAGCAGTAGAGGCCATGCTAGCAGTCGAGGCTGGAGTGAGGGGTTGAGACGCAAGCTGGGGTGTTGACTGGAAACCAGGGTTGGTATAGCCTACTGGACGGCAGGCAGATTGGCCGGAGATAAGGGGATTCTGGAAGAGTACTTGATGTTACAAAATCGCCTGTGACTTTGTAAACAACAAGGCAAATTACCAATTCTTTGCAAGAAAGTAGATGCTGGATACGGGTTGAAATGCAATGGCTTTCAGATTTCTCCAGTTGATTTATTCAGCAAAGCAGTCGCGGTAGAATCGGTTCACAGGATATAAAGAATCTCTCGGTGACACGGACGGCCCGGTCGGTCCTGCTGTGTGTGTTCTAACGTCGAGACAGTTTGGTATATAAACATTTTCTCGACCTCCGTACCTAGTACTGGAGTCGACTGGTCCACACAGCATAATTACAATACATTTATTTGATAACAAAGGCTGACTTTCATCCTAGATATTTACATGGTAATTCACTCATTCTGTCTGTGTGGAGGGTGATCCTGTCCAACCAGTATTTGAGTACTGTGTGTGTGTGTGTGTGTGTGGTAATTAGTCCAATCAGTCAGAGGCAAAGCTTGTTAAATACATTTTGCCTGTGCACACATTTCTCTAAAACCTGAGCTGACTTCACTGTGTTCTTGCTGAGTAATGTAAGTTAGTACTCAATCCATTGTATATTTTGATAATTGTTTGTTCTTAATCAATCAGGCTCTGTGCAACCCCATTGGGTTTGACTTGAGCAGCCTGTGGTAATTAGTCCAATCAGTCAGAGACTAGCCCCCTACAGGTGTGGGACAATATTCAATAGGGATTTAAGTGTAGTCTATCGAAGCGCCAGCAGAGCGCCGGCGACCGACTAAGACAGACAAAGACTTGGAGTTTTCCTGCTGGAGTTATCCGAGGAGGCAACCGAGTGCACTAGAGTATCTACTGCCCCTCACCTGCCCTCCTCTAGCAGGCCACTCCTTTGTACCTGCATTTTCTGGTCTTGCCTTGTTAGCTTGTCAACTTACTCGACCCACTGGTTTTAGCTCATTAGCTAAACCTTCAATCGGCTTCATACACATAGCCTTTAGCAGTTGATCCATAGTACTTCGTATCTTTATTTGTTCCTGCTCTACCTGGTGTAAGCATGGCTATGTGTTCTGTCTGTCCTGTCTGTCCCTCTCTCCTAGAAAGGTTAACTCTGTTAGAGAGTCGTGTCCTTGAACTTGAGTCAGGAAAACAGTCAGCTTTAGACGTCTTGGACACTACAGGCTTTTCTGAGGAGCCTCTAGCGGGGTCTTCTCGTCTGGAGAGTCCCAGACATAGTGCTCAGGACAAGGCCTTTGCGCCCACTACGAAGCGGCAGTGTAACCGCACGGCCTCGGCCTCAACAGCACCTGCTCCGCAACATGATTTTACACGTGTTGCGGGTTCCGGTCCCAGTACGCAGCCGGTTCCACTGCAACCCCGTCGTTCCGTCCTTGTGATTGGCGACTCCATCACCCGGCATATTTTGCTAGACAAGCCAGCCGAGATCAAATGTTATGGGGGAGCCAGAGCTACCGACATTGAAGCCAACCTGAGATTTCTGGCGAATAGCATAGTCAAGGCAAAAGGTAACCCACGTATCACACCCACTGAAGATAAATTCGACCATATTGTTATACACGTCGGAAATAATGACTGTAGGATGAAAGTCTCTGAGGTCACAAAGATCAACATAGTTAGGCTTTCTGACCTCGCCAGAAAGATGAGTCGGCATCGAGTAATCTTCTCTGGCCCCCTGCCTGTAAACCGGCATGATGATGAGTTCGTGAGTAGGACAGCTTCTCTACACCGATGGCTGGAAAAATACTGTAAAGAACAGGGCTTAGGGTTCGTGGATAATTGGTCCTCTTTCTGGGGGCGCCCTGGCTTGCTGAGAAAGGACGGCGTGCATCCTAACATGCAAGGCGCCTCTCTCTTATCTCGCAATATAGACAAGATTATAGCTTCGGGCTGACAGCCACCCCACAAGCATGCCAGGGTGCAGGCTCTTAGCGAGCCTGCTAGTCATGCTAAACTGATGGACCCTGCCAATCCTTATACCTTTCTTGCTCGGTCCCTCCTCCACCAGGCTCCCCACTCCTCTCTTTCTATCTCTACCCCTAAACCTGTATACCCAATCAAAACTAGAATATCCCGTTACGCTCCGCTTTACCCAGCTCGTCCTTGTGCGATAAACCATGCCAACTTAATTGCGATTAAACCTACCCACATGGCTGAAAACCGCGCTGCTAAGTATACAGAGAGTGTGAAGGTTGGCCTTATCAACATCCGCTCTCTGCCAACCAAAGCTCTTTTGGTAAATGAACTGATAACAGACCATAGTCTTGACCTATTTGGCCTCACTGAGACATGGCTTAAACCTAATGATTTTCTGCCCTTAAACGAGGCCTCACCCCCTAATTTTAGTAGCTCCCACATCGCACGCACCTCCAAGAAAGGAGGCGGAGTTGCTCTAATTTATGACTCTAAGCACAACTTTACATCCGACGCAAACTGTAAGTTTTCCTCGTTTGAGGTGCTCCTGTTGCATCCCTCTCCACCCAACAGAAAGTGTGGCGGTCTGATTCCTACCTCCACTGCATCCTTTGTAATGGCTGTCCTATACCGCCCCCCAGGCCCTTACACCCTCTTCCTAGATGAATTTTCAACTTTCATCTCTGAGCTTGTTATGCGCTCAGATAACATTTTAATTGTTGGTGATTTTAACATTCATTCCAATAAAACTCTAGATCCCCTAAATAAGGCTTTTACCGACATCATTGACTCTGTCGGTCTCATTCAAATCGTTGACCAACCCACTCACAGTGGCGGGAACACCCTTGACCTAGTCCTAGCCCGCGGTCTCACTGTGTCAAATTTGACCGTCTCCCCCTATGTTCCTGCTCTCTCAGACCACTACCTCATCAAATTTCAAATTGATCTGACGGTTTCTCGCCCAGACAGTGTAGAATCCTACATGAGCCGTCGTATTAACGCCTCAACTGTCCCAATTCTAGTTAACTGCCTACCAGACACCCTCTCTCCCTTCCTCTCTTACTCTGGCCCCCTTGATCTCTTTACAGACAAACTTAATGCCGCCCTTCGTAGCACCCTCGACATTGTCGCTCCCCTTAAACCTAAAATTAAACGTGCTCCGCAAAAACTAACTCCCTGGTTTACGGAGGAAACGCGCTCCTTTAAAAAGGCTTGTCGCAAACTTGAACATAAATGGCGTTCGACCAAACTCGAAGTATTCCGCCTCGCCTGGAATGATAGTTTACGTAACTACAAAAAGGCACTCTTACTTGCCAAAACCTCTTATTTTTCCAGGCTCATAAATGAAAACAAAAACAACTCAAAGTTTCTGTTTGACACAGTTGCAAAACGTACGCAGAAACAACCAAGTGCCCTAAACCATGCGTTCTCGGCTAACGAATTCATGACATTTTTTACCAAGAAAATTGACCTCATTAGAGATGAAATTGTTGCTTTACTCAACAATCAGAGTCCCTCCCAACCTTTGACGGGCATTCCCCCTGACTTTGATTCCAGTCATACGCTATGCTGCCTTGAAAACGTCTCACTTAGTGCCCTCTCTAAACTGGTTGGCGCGGCTAAACCTTCAACCTGTCTGTTTGACCCTCTCCCAGCAACTCTCATCAAAAAACTCTTCCCAACTCTAGGCCCTGCCCTACACAATATCTTCAACACCTCCTTGTCTACTGGCGTGGTGCCCCTGGCCTTTAAATCAGCCGTCATTAAACCATTACTTAAAAAACCGAACCTCGACCCTCTAATCTTGAAAAATTACAGACCTATCTCCAATCTCCCATTCCTATCCAAAGTGTTAGAACGGATCGTCGCAACGCAACTTACTGACCATTTATCAAACAATAATCTTAATGAATCATTTCAATCTGGCTTTAGAGCCTTACACTCCACCGAAACGGCGGTTACCAAAGTCACAAATGACTTACTGCTCTCTCTTGACTCAAACCTTACCTCTGTGCTCTTATTGCTTGATCTCAGTGCAGCCTTTGACACTATCGATCACTCGATTCTTCTAGGTCGGCTTGAGAACCATGTTGGCATTCGGGGTCTCGCACTAGCTTGGTTTAAATCCTATTTAACTGATAGAACACACTGCGTGGTCTATAATGATTTAACATCTGAGACCCTCCCAGTGCAATGTGGTGTCCCACAAGGCTCTGTCCTGGGCCCTTTGCTATTTTCGATTTACATGCTACCCCTCGGCGATATCATACGCAAATTTGGCATAAACTTTCATTTTTACGCTGATGACACCCAATTATATATACCTATTAAGCCAAATGATTCCTCCCAACTACAAAACCTTGAGGCCTGCTTGCTTGCCGTCAAAAAATGGATGTCGCAAAACTTTCTACTCCTTAATGCAGATAAAACTGAGATGTTAATTGTTGGCCCCCCAAACCACAGAGGCCTGTTTCAGGACATCTCCCTCAACTTTGATACCTGTCATGTATCCCAGAGCTCCACCATAAAAAACCTCTGAGTCATTTTTGATTCCTCCCTCTCATTTAATGCACATATAAAAAATGTCACCAAAATTGCATTCTTCCATCTTCGTAATATCGCAAAAATACGCCCCATTTTAACTCTGGCTGATGCTGAAACCCTGATTCATGCTTTTGTCTCATCACGTCTGGACTACTGTAATGCACTTTTTTCAGGCTTACCTAATTCAAGCATCAAAAATCTTCAACTCGTGCAAAATGCGGCTGCACGGATACTAACTAGAACTAGAAAATTTGATCACATCACACCAGTTTTGTCCGCCCTACATTGGCTTCCTATCCAAGCCCGCTCTGACTTTAAAGTGCTACTCCTCACCTACAAAATTTTAAATGGGCTTGCACCGCTCTATCTATCTGATCTCATCTCCCGATACTCGCCCGCTCGTGCTCTGCGCTCACAAAATGCGGGGCTTCTATCGACCCCTAGGGTTAAAAAGAAATCTGCCGGCCACAGAGCCTTTGTCTACCGCGCTCCCTACCTGTGGAACAAATGACCTGCCGTCATCAGGGGCGCCTGCTCTGTCGAAGCTTTTAAATCCCTGCTTAAGACTCATCTTTTCTCTCTCTCCTTCAACCTACCTTGATCTCACCTGGTCGGGGACTGACCTTTAGATTAATCTGTGTAGTTTAGTTATGGTACAGGGTACTACATGGTACCACTGGGTAGTTTACTATAGGGTAGTTTAGTTAGGGTACAGGGTACTACATGGTACCAC
Source organism: Notolepis coatsorum (assembly GCF_963971535.1). Lineage (NCBI taxonomy): Eukaryota > Metazoa > Chordata > Actinopteri > Aulopiformes > Paralepididae > Notolepis > Notolepis coatsorum. Next base: position 141,970 of record NW_028170456.1, read on the forward strand.
AGAGTACTACTTGGTACTGCATGGCATTACAGGGTACTACATGGCTTACATAGCTCTACATGGCACTACATGGAACTACAAGGCACCACAGGGTACTACATGGCACTACAGGGTACTACAGGATACTACAGGGTACTACATGGCACTATGGGGTACTATAGGGTACTACATGGCACTACGGGGTACTACATGGCACTACAGGGTACTACATGTCTGCTCCTTTGCAGCACCACAAACATGGGAACTCTCTAACTCTTCCCCCCCCCCCCCCCCCCCCCCCCCCCCCCCCCCCCCTCCCTCCCCCTTCTCTCTGAGTACCCGTCTCCTGGCGCTGACCAAGGTGATGGATGCCTCGGGGTCTTGGCCAAGCTTGTAGTGACTGCTCTACATGCACCTCCGAGGCATTGGATCAGTTATTCACCGCCGTCTGTCCGTGGTCCTGTCAACTGATTAACAGACTGTTAACAGATTAACAGTCAACGCGGTTTCATTGCTGGGTTAAGTACTTCTATTCTATTCACATAATACGCTTACTTCATATATCTACTCCATTCACATATATGCCTACCACTTGTATCTATTGCTATGTCCGCCTACTACAATCTCATGAGCTGTCTAACGCCTGTCCCGTCTCCCTGTCTTCCTATGACTTGCTGTCCTGGAGTGTTGACCGGAGTGTTGGACGTCCCGTGACGAAGGCCGGGAGATTGCGACCCCCTCTGCGTGCCCCCCTGTCTTCGGAGGTCTCGTAGTGGTGACCGGAGTGCCGGATGTCCCGCGATGATGTCGGGGAGTTCGCGACCCTCTCTGCGCCACCCCCCTTCCCCCTGTCTCCGGCTGTCCCTGAGCAACGACCGGAGTGTTGAATGTCCCGTGACTAAGACAGGGAGGACGTGACCCTCTTGCGCCGCCCCTGTGCCTCAAATAGATCCGCTATCAACTCTATCTTTAATCTTTCAAAATGTTCAGTTGCTATCGCTATTAGCTCTATCTTTAATTTTTCAAAATGTACAGTTGCTATTGCATGCACTCATCTGTGTTTCACCACACACATGAGTGCATGCTTACCAACTGTCCGTCTGCAACACTACTATCACCGACATCTAAGAAGGGAGATCCCCCCTTGAACGGCCCTTCTAAGGTTTCTCTCCTCCACATTGCCTGTGGAGCTTTTTTTCCCTATTGTTAGGTTTTAGTGAGTTTTTCCTTACCTTCGCGTGGGGTATGTCTGGGAGTGCTTGCATTCTTTCATTTATTTGCATTCATCTAAAAAATGTTTGGACCCTATGGTGTTCTTGTTCTGTTCTTGACTTATTGTTATGTTGTCTTCTTGACTTGTTTAAAGAAGACCTGTACGGCCCATGGGGACATTAACGTGTGTTGTCGGGCCCTATAAATAAATTTGATTTGATTTGAAATTTGATTTGTGTGTGTGTGTGTGTGTGTGTGTGTGTGTGTGTGTGTGTGTGTGTGTGTGTGTGTGTGTGTGTGTGTGTGTGTGTGTGTGTGTGTGTGTGTGTGTGTGTGTGTGTGTGTGTGTGTGTGTGTGTGTGTGTGTGTGTGTGTGTGTGTGTGTGTGTGTGTGTGTGTGTGTGTGTGTGTGTGTGTGTCTGTGCCAAATTAATTAGCATTGGCTCTGATGAAGGGAAGCTGACCAGTTTAGCCTGTTCAGAGGTTTGTTCTTACTTATAGAAATGAATATGTGCCATAATAACTGGTGTTATTTTTCTAATAGCCTTCAAAAATATAGCACATACTCTGGTCATGACCCTTGCTATGTCCACTGGCTGCAGTGCTGGGTCAGGGCTCCACTTCATCATCGCAAACACAGACCGAAGTGCAGTCTTCCTCTCCTCCAAACTGTAGGCAGGGTGGTCAACGTTTTTAATATCATGGATATAGAGGGCGGCTAAGTGGCGCAGTGGGCAAGGCGCTCGCCACTAACGCAGGAGATGCTGGGTTCGAGCCCAGCTCTCGGCGTTGCTTCCGGCTTGGCTGGTCGTTCATACTAATACAATTGGCAGTGTTAGGGGTGGGAAAGCCGATGGGTGGGGATCGGATGTTGTAGTAGACAGCGACTCCTACAGGTCGGTTGGTGCGCCTGTACAGCAGAATCAGGAAGCAACAGGGGCAGCGTGATCCTCCCATGCAGACCCTCGCCACTGAGAGATTGCGCTGTACAGGTGAAAAGATGCGACGGCTGCCTCCTCGAGTACCGGAGGGGACACGTGATGCAAGGCTTCGTCCACATTGCAGCCGACCAGTGGGAGGCATGGTCTAACAGCGTTCGAGAAGGGAGGGTATAGAACTGGATATACGAAAATTGGGATGGGAGAAAAATAGAAAACGGGGAGAAAAAGTAGATACAAAAAAAATCATGGATATAGCGCAATGCCTCACCAGTCCTGTCTGCTGGGTCCACACTTGGTTGGTCAATTCTGTCACAGGAGGGGTGGCGCAACAGTTTTGATTTGATTTGATTTGATTTGATTTCAAATATGCAACATAACAAACAAACATCAAGTACATATATAGCCTTAAGCCGTTCAAATAATAAATGTATACAAAATATTTAAAATAAAAAAATGTTTTATCTTTTTTTTGTTATTTACATATTTGAAAAGGAGTGGGAAGAAGCATACACTTATTTAATCCCACCCCTATTTACTCATCAGAACATACTATATTTTATTTACTAATTCATACATTACTAGACTTATATTGAAAAAATGAACTTAGTTAACAATACATTTTTTAATAATACCTTATTAATATTTGCCAACACTGTATAGTTCCTCTAGCCATTTTTTATACATATATACAACTATATACCTACATATGCACATATATAAATGTATATATATACATACATACACATACATATTGCCAGTTATCAAACCCCTTCTTCTTCATCTCTGTACCTCTGGAAAACCATTTGACTGTATTTTATTTTAAACTGTTTTATGTTTTGACATTGTGCTTTAACTCCACAATCAGACCGTTCCATCATTTTACTCCGCAAATTGAAATACAAAGACGGTCGTCGTTTGAAAACTGTACATTTTGAAATAAAATGTTCCCCTTAAATTGTAACCCCCATCTTGCACGTTGAACAATCTTTGAATATTTCCTGGGAGTTTATAATTTTTTGCTTTGTACATTATTTGTGCAGTTTGATACATTACAATGTCAGTACATTTTAATAATTTTGACTGTAAGAAAAGTGAATGAGTATGTTCCAGATATCCAACCTTGTGAATGTATGCCTGTATGCGCCTGTGTGCGCGTGTACGTGTGTGTATGTCCCAGTGTGTGTGAGTGAGAGATGGGAGAATGGATTGAGTGGGGAGCACAAGGAAAATTGTTAAAAATTGTTCATTAGAGTGACACTGAACATTCTGTAGATCTGTCGATTGAATGTGAAACCTCATGAAAAATAAAAAGATTTAAAACAGAAACCAATCTCTCAGTTAAACAATGGAAAGAGGAAAAAGGGAAAAAAGTACCCGAATGTACAGTATGATGTATATACTGTACAGTAGTCTAGCGTTATAACCATGTATCTGAGACTGTATTACAGTAGTCTAGCATTATAACCATGTATCTGAGACTGTATTACAGTAGTCTAGCATTATAACCATGTATCTGAGACTGTATTACAGTAGTCTAGCATTATAACCATGTATCTGATGTACATGCTGTATTACAGTAGTCTAGCATTATAACCATGTATCTGATGTATATACTGTATTACAGTAGTTTGTCTAGCATTATAACCATGTATCTGATGTATAGACTGTATTACAGTAGTCTAGCATTATAACCATGTATCTGATGTATAGACTGTATTACAGTAGTCTAGCATTATAACCATGTATCTGATGTATAGACTGTATTACAGTAGTCTAGCATTATAACCATGTATCTGATGTATAGGCTGTATTACATGTACATGTATCACATTAAATGTACTGCTAATGCCATCTGTTTGGTCCAGGGGTGTCAATTGGGTAGGACAAGGTATGGTAGCTGCATGGCATTCTTAAAAAAATTGCCTATAAGTAACTAAATAAGTAAAAATGAGAAACAAATTGACACCAGCCCAATATAGTTGTGTTGTGTTGTGTTTTGTTGTGTTGTGAGAGAGGAGTGTTCTGAACATGTATTTTTAATAATGCTGGCATTGATTCTAAGGAAATAATTTGAATCATCCCTTTGTTTTCATTGTACTGTACTTGTGCTGTACAAATAAAAAATAAACAGTAGCAGCTATTAACACTTTCAGCGCCAGCCATTACCCTTATCCCTGTCGCTAATGCGCCAGCTTTCCATAGTCTATTTTCGCTGTGCGTCACTATGTTTGGAGAGCTATATCTATATTCTATATTATAGCTATGGAGACAATACTATGGTTATTTGACAGTCACTTTCTCCCGTCGAACATGCAAAAAAGAGATCATCTTTTCATGTGTACATTTGCACGTTATCCCGTGGTGAATATTGTATAGTTTAGGAGTGATCTGGGCTAATTCCTGTTATAGGGCGCTATGTGAATTTTACTAAAGTCGTTGGCGTTTCTCGCCTGGACATGCTACTATTTCCAAATCAAATGTATATAATTTGTTTTATTTTACATTATGTTTCATCAAAAAAACGAATAAGTGAAAAAAGGATCTAAAAGCGAGTTTACTCGTCTTTGGCCCTCAACGCATGGCGGCCAAAAATGAGTTAACTCGTCTTTGGCACGCAATGTGTTAATGACCATCCGCTGGATTTTTTTTTTTTTTTTTTTTTTTATTATTGCAAAACAAAATTGTTAAAAGTCAGTACTCAACACACAATGCATAATGAAACTAACAATTAAGGTGGCTAAAATGACATGCAAGTACAGAAACAGAAAACAAAAAAAAGTATATAATAATATTTTACCGTATACAGTGTATATCCAACGAAATTACCAATTATACCAATGTCTTATACAGGATATACTCCTAATACCTATTATCTAAAACCCTACACACATATGCTCCAGCTCGAACCCCCCCCTCCCGGACCCCTCCTTGGATAGTACCTCCATTATCCCTCACTCCTAACCAGACACTACCATTATAAGCTAGCTTTTATTCTCTCCACCACTTCTAACCACATTGACATTTTGGATTCGTTGAGACCCAGAATTCTTGCTGTAGATATTTCTTGATAAATCACATCGAGATATGTAAGAAACCAAACCTTCCGGCACATTTTTTCCGGTTGAAACCAGCGTGATGCGATCAGTTTTTTAGCTACTGTGATACCCGATAAAACCAATCTCTTTAGCTGTGGATTTACTGCAAACTCAAAAACATCTTTCAATAGTAATACAGAGGGGTGTACTGGTATATTCCAAGATACGAGTTTTGATAATTGATGGGTCACATCTTTCCAGAATGCCTTAACTGGTGGGCAGTCCCAAAACATGTGCATAAATGTCCCTTCGTCTCCATTTGTACATTGGGAGCATTTTGAGTCTTGTTTGAGACCCATTCTGTTCAGTCTTATAGGAGTCAAGTATGTCCTGTGAATATAGTTAAGATTGATTTGTTGATGGTCCGGGTTCCTTGATGTAAGACAGATATTTGCCCATGCTCCTTGCCAATCAAAGTCACTTTCCAGGTCTGGTATATCCCTCCTCCAGACAGAGTCTAGTTGGAGGGTTTCATACGAGGACGTTAGTAATTGATAATAAAAACCTCTCGATCTCTCTCTTTCATAGAAGAATTTGTGGTATCTGTGGTGTTCAACTGGTATGTCTAATGGAACACTGTGAGACTTCAAACATAGCTGTAACTGTATGTAAAAAAGCCATGTGGACTCGGTGAGATTAAATTTTGTGCATATTTCTCCATAACTACAAAAACCCTGGTTGTTAAAAACATCCCCTAATGAGTGTATGCCTTGCTCTTCCCATATAGGGAATCTTATAGGACGTTTTTCAATTAAGAGTGCATTGTTATTGAAGAAGGGAGTGTGATTGTGCCATTTTTGTGGGTCAGGATATTTTTTTTGTGTTTCACGCCATATCCGGATCGCATGGGTAATTATGGGGCCAAATTTCCACTCACAGTGCTTGATTGGTAGTTTAGTGTGTGCTATGTCCTTCAGTCTATGTGGGGCTACTATGTTTTCTTCCAATTTTCTCCAGGATACTAATGCTTGGGGATCAAACCATATTGTCAATGGTCTTAATGTGTATGCCTTAAAATATTGGAAAAAATCTGGAACTGCCATGCCACCGTCTGCTTTATTTCTCTGTGCGGTGGATCTTTTTATATGTGGTGGTTTGTTATTCCAAATAAATTTGTATGTGGAGGAGTGTAATCTTTTCCAGTAACCCTCTGGAGGGGGTAACGGTAGCATTGAACTGATGAAATTGATTCTAGGTAGTACATCCATCTTAACTATTGATACCCTTGCCTGTACTGAGTTTTTAAGTTTTGCCCACCTGTCCAGGTCGTCTTTGATTTTGTTCTGTATTTTTGTGTAATTGTGCTTCACCGTTTGTCTTATGTTGGGAAATATTTCCACACCCAAGCATCTAAAATGTTTTACCATAGGTATCTCACCTGGGAGGGTTGTATCTTTTTTTGCATGGGTGTTAAGTGGAAGGAAAGCCGACTTCGGCCAATTTATTTTAAATCCCGATAAATCACCAAAGTTCTCAATCAACTTGAGTAGATGAGGCAGTGTGGTGTTGGGGCTTTGCATGAACAATATTACGTCGTCCGCATATAAACTAATTTTATGTTGTGTGCCCTTGATTACGATTGGTTCTATGGATTGGGATTGTCTTATATATTGTGCTAAAGGCTCTAATGATAGATCGAATAGTCCGGGACTAAGAGGGCAACCCTGTCTGGCTGAGCGTGATACCGGAAAGATTTTGGAGATGAATGTACCTGTTGTAATCATGGCCGATGGGTCTTTGTATAATACTTTAATCATATCAATGAATCCTTTTCCTAACCCCATCCTTTCTAATACTGCCCATAGATACGACCATTCCAGCCTGTCAAAGGCTTTCATAGCATCCAGGGACAGCATCGCCTTAGGTATGGTGTCGTCCTTGTCTGCATCTAGTACGTGCAGTATTCGTCTTTTTTGAGAAGGACTGAAGTGCAAATGAGTGCTGGATTTCTGTACCTTTAAGCCTATGGATAATACATGTTTGCAAACCTACAAGTAGACTACTGTGCCTATGAGGACAAAACACAGTAAGGTGGACCGGCTCATTGCTTGGTGTGAGAGAGGAGACTACTTACTAGAAATGATGTAATTCAATGTCTTTCTTTATTCAATTTAAAAATAACTAATGATGATAATTAGACCTCCACTCTCTGTCCAGTGGCGTAGGGGAGGCCCCCTCACCCCCTGCGGTGCGGGGGAGCCCCGGAGCTTAGGGGGCCACGCCCCCACTGTAGGCTATCCTCTTAGATTTCGTAACGCGGGAACCGGGCGCAGAGGGCGGGGCCCCCCCTCCTTGCTATGTTGCTAGGCACCCCGTCCCCGTCATGTGTACGCTGTAGTACAACAGTGTATCATTATAATTATTTGCTCACCTGCGATAGGCCTAGCCGGCTGATAACTAATGTTCATTGGCAGGCTGGGCAGCGTTCAAAACAAAGCGGGAAGCGCCGGTAAAAATGAAGCGCAAATACCCAAGCGGTGCTCAGAAAAACAAGATGAGAGCGAAAGCCGAACAGGAGACGGCAAAGCTACCAAAAATAACATCATTGTTCTAGCAGGCAGCAAAGGTAGACTGACTCTAACGTGCATCGGCAGTAAGCTCCCCACCCAGCCCGGCCACCGTTAGCAACCCCCCGGTCAGCTTCGAGTCCGGCCCTCATTTATCAACAATTCTTAGAAAGTGTTCTATTTTCGTTCTTAAGCACAGAATTTAGAATGTGTGTACGTACAGACAAATTGGGATTTATCACACGTGCGTACACAGGTCCTACGCTACGCACACCTGCAAGTACTCCGTGTTGATAAATGCCAGCTCCGCGCTCCTGCACGGTTTTACGTATTTGCATATAGCACCGCCTGTAATTAACCATATATGGTCATGAAACACCCCCATGAAATGTGGAAAAATGTACTAAGCCGAGCGAACGCCTGGGATAAATACACGACAGTCTGACAGACATCTATTAACTTCCTAAAGACCTATTGCTGCCTCTGCAGCGCAAACACTAATAAAGACCGTTAACCACTGTTTGCCATTGGTGTCATTAATAACCATGCTGGAATATGACTGCTTTTTCTTCGTTTCATTCGATTAATACCCAGGGATTAAAGTTCTCGGTCAATTTAATTCCAAATCGCGACGGATTTTCCGTAAATTTTCTACCTGCATTTGATTTGTAGAGGCATACAATCTATTTTGATGTCGGTATTAGGTATAGCCTATATAAACAATAATACGAGAGCATATACAAGAACCTTTCTATTCACATAACTGCATTTGTGATGGAGCTTTGACAGCTACATGGGTGGTACAATAACAGTCTATTGCTCGATCCATCTCCAATATCACGATGGACCGTGCCATGTAGCCTATGTGATCAATAGAAACGCAAACTTGAATCCCATCATCATATTTATATGTTGTGTCTGTCCACTATGTTTGTTACTTTGTTATTTTCCCCCCCTATGTAAAGCCACCTTCGGTCTCTTGAAAGGCGCTATATAAAATGAGGCTATTATTGTTATTATTGTTATTATTATTATCACGTCTGTGCGGGAGCTCACAAATAGACTGTCTTTTAGTCTCAGTGAAGTTTCAACAGAGGTCATCTATTCTAACCAACAAATTGAAGTAGAAAGCCTTTCGTTGTGACCAATCTTATTTGGAAACATGACACACAAAATAATAGTATTTCGCTTTTTATTTTAAATAATATTTAATCGTGTTTGGAGGTGGGTGTTCTGCGTCTGCCCCCCCCCCCCCCCCCCCGTGCCAAACAAGCGTGAGCCCGTTATAATTACACTACTGTCGCTATTTTACAATGAACTATAATGAATTACGGTTCATACAGAACACGCGCCAGTGTTGGAAGTAATGCACGGAAGCTTATTTCCACGTTGCAATAATAATATTCTACCACCGGGCGCCAGGTACGCATGGTCAGAGCTGTGCGTAAATATACGCACAAAGTCAAGCACACGTTCAAATTGATAAGTCCCACACTTTGCTTAGAAATGATCGTACGCACGGGTTACGCACATATCTGTGCGTACGCAACGTTGATAAATGAGGGCCAGTCAGACAGCAGACACGCAGCCCAGCCAGGCCCCCAGCCACGCTACAGCCGCCGAGACAGGTTAGAATAATAGAACGTTTTATTCGTCATAATCAGTACGAGTAGGCTACAGGTTACATTGGAATTGGAATCTAATCCGTACATTTTTTAGTACATGGTTTAAATTGTGCGCATAACGCGCCATAAGTTCTCTATGGTAGATAAGAAATTACCATTATCTATATCACCTATTTTCTCTCACTGACTACGGGAAGCAGAGTTGCGAGAGGCCAGTGTTAGTGTAACATCAGTTATTCTGGTTAGGACCTCGGTCCAAAACCCCACCTCTCTCTTAAACTATCAGATGATATTTGAGCGTCAATGGTCAGATTACGTTTCCGCTAGGGATGCACCGATATGAAAATTGGCCGCCGATACCGATACCGATTGTTCAACTAACACTATCGGCCGATACCGATACCGATATTTGTATATTTGTATATAAGTATTTGTAAAAAAAATATTTTATTTTTTATTTTTTTTTATTTTTAAATTTTTTTTTAATGAAACTACTGTATATTTGTATGTGTATGTTTGTATTTGTAGGCCTCTTTACTTACTTAAAAAAAGGAAACATCAAGAAATATGTTTATGGTATCACTATCTCTCTCCCAGTATCGTCTTGCGGCCTGCAGAGGGATACTATTTTCTCAACCAGAGCTTTCAACCAATGCAATGGAACCATTCTTGCGGCCTGCAGCGGGATACTATTCTCTCAACCAGAGCTTTCAACCAATGCAATGGAACCATTTTGATTGACAGTCGATTCGGCCAATTACGCCACACCGCTAGGCGCTAGCACCCACCTCCTGCTGTCCTTACCACCAATCGGCAAGCGTTTATAAATTTTTCTACTTCCGGGCATGCCGCCATTGTTCTGTTTGCGAGAGCAGAACACACTTAACGTAGCTACGTTAGCTGCCCGGCCCGCCGACCGGCGCTCCACGCATGACCAAATGAGACATAATGATTTTACTGCAACAAATGTTATAATAAAACAAAGCCTTTCTATACATTTGTCTGGTTGAAAACTTTATTAACAGATTGCAGAATGTGTAGTTGGGTACGGAATGAGCAACGGAATGGAACCGAGCTATGAACGGACTAACGGAGTAATGCCTTGTTTACTGCTATCTTCGGGTAAATAATATGCTGATGTTATTGAACGTGTAACACTTCATTTTAACAGCAGATACTTTCTTAAATGCCATCTTCCCGAGAGAGGGTGTTGACGGGGAGTTGTTATTAATAGCATTGAACAGCTAACCGAAAGCTAGCGTTAACTATTGTTAAAGGTTTAGCCATAACGTTACCTTGGCTAAAGTTGGGGTTATTCATAATGCAGCAATAATGACTGCAGACCTGCAAGCAAAGTACAGCAAGTTGACAAAGGAGTATTCCAACGCAAATCAAATTTTCACCAGTAACGTTAGTCTTGCATCTAATAGCTAATAACGTAGCTACGTTAGCTGCCCGGCCCGCCGACCGGCGCTCCACGCATGACAAAATGAGACATAATGATTTTACTGCAACAAATGTTATAATAAAACAAAGCCTTTCTATACATTTGTCTGGTTGAAAACTTTATTAACAGATTGCAGAATGTGTAGTTGGGTACGGAATGGAACCGAGCTAATGAACGGACTCGGAGTAATGCCTTGCTGCTATGGGTAATAATAATATGCTGATGTTATTGTACGTGTAACACTAACTATATAACGCTAATGCCACAAAACGAATGCCTTGTTAATCATAAGTAGTTACTTTGATGCAGTAGATTGTGTGTGTGTGTGGGGGACGGCGGGCGTTGTGCAGGTAGGTCTCGAGTGAACTTTTTTTTTTTTGCCTTTTGACGCTACACAAATTGATGGGTATTTATCGGCGACTGCTATCGGCACATTTGAGCTTATCGGCCGATAGGCCGATAGCAGTCAACAAGGCACTTATCGGCCGATACCGATACCCGACCGATATATCGGTGCACCCCTAGTTTCCGCGTATCATAAACGACACATGCTGCCAAATGAGAGCGAGGGAATTCATGTTCTTTAATCTTTTTAGAGAGACCCTGCCAATAATTTATTGCTATTCTCCACGCTTGGTGGAGGTGATGGGCAGACGGTCTGTCACCGAACAGCCAGCACAAAATGATGTTGTATCTGTCCACTATGTTTGTTACTTTTGTTATTTCCCCCCCTATGTAAAGCGACCTTGGGTCTTTTGAAAGGCGCTATATAAAATGAAGCTATTATTATTATTAACGTTTCTAGTATTGAGAGCCGACACGTGCGCAGTCTAGATTTAAAGAGTGTTGGACTTTTGCTGTATAAAATAATATGGCCCTATACTACGATAGAAAGCAGCTCCTGACTGCATCCTCTACTATGTAGCCTATAGGATGTGTTTTTTAATTTCTTTTGTAGGCTACTTTTCTTTTATACAGAATTATGTTATGTGAACCGTTTCCGTTGTGTGAACTCAAATTATGATATGGCTATAACGTTCTACAATACCTTCATGTTATAAAAAATACAAAGCCACTTGTATTTGTCAATGAATGATGCCTGAAAAAGTGGCCACGATGTCTATCCATATGTCACTTTATTATTGATTCAGGGGAGTGGGCGGGGCCCCATGGCCCGACCTGCGGGGAGCCCCGACATATTGCGCAACGCCACTGTCTCTGTCCATGGTGCTGAAATAAGTGCCCAAAAAGACACGATGAAAAGCGTTTCACTGCTCTCTTTAAGTTGTGTATTACATTCATAGGCCCTATTAACCTATAATGCCTGAAAATTGCATACCCAAAGTAATCTGTAATTTATTATACTTTATACTTATAGCACATGCATGAGTCTGGTCCTTTTGAAAGGAACATTCTGAATTGTCAACAGGATAAAAGCACTCTGAGTGCTTTCCAATTTTTTTAAGTTAAGTTAAGTTAAGTTATGTTATGTTTTTTTTTTTTTTTTTTTTTTTACTTCTATTTGAATTATCTGGCAGAGGCCTCTTACAGGTTCAGCTGATAGGTATGACCTGGAAAACACAATGGGTCCATAGCCTAAAGCTATATATGACAGGTCCAAAGTGATAACAATAAGTTGATAACAATATCACAGAAAATTAGTGTTTTACACGACCTTTTCTAATGGTATGTCTATGCGTTTTTCCAAAATGCCCACTTGGAGTCTCCGGTGCATGTTAAGAGGTTAATATGAGAGAGACGTAGATGGATTTGTATCTGTGGCTTTATTATGTATGTTCTCTAAATTAATTTGCATTGTGGATTTTTGTGAATTTATGCAAAGAAAAAAAGATTTGCCCCCCTTGTGCCATACCTTTGATTTTGCTGAAACAACGCCACTGGTTTGGTCTTATGGGAGATACTGTATATGCAGCATTACATGTAGTGAAGTAAATGTGTGTGTATAGTGTGTGTGTAGTATATATATATATATATATATATATATATATATATATATATATATATATATATATATATATATATATATATATATATATATATATATATATATATATATATATATATATATATATATATATATATATGTATAGTAAGGTAAAATGTTTAACAAAGTGCTTAGTTACTTTAGTTACTTTACACCACTGATTGCAAAGGATGCCGTGTATTTTAGGACAGGGGCAAGAAGGGGGGAGATAGAGAGGCAGAGAGAAACAGGGACATAGGGAGAGCAAAATAAAGAGAGACATACGTTAGATATAGTGAAGAGAGAACGCAGACTTAAGGAAGAGAGAGATAGAGGTGGAGAGAAATAGAGGGACATAGTCACAGACAAAGAGATAGAGAGACAGATAGTGAAAGAATGAGGAAATTAAGTAGAGAGAGAGAGAGAGAGAGAGAGAGAGAGAGAGAGAGAGAGAGAGAGAGAGAGAAAACAGCTGGACTTCCTGTTTATCCAGGCCATGGTTGAGACAGAGGGGGGGAACAGTAGATGTATTCATCCTTTCTTTTCTCTACCTTCACCGATCCTTCCACCCCTCTTTCTTCTCCTCCATTGACCTCAGATCAGTAGGCCCGCTTTCTCCAATTCAGATATGCTCTCTGGGCATGACAACCTGGTATTAATTAAAGCTATACAAAGGTTACATAAAGGTCATATTGTTAAAAAAAAATTATAAAAATATTATCTCTCTCACTCACACTCTCTCTCTTTCTCTCTCTCTCTATTATCTCTCTCACTCACTCTCTCTCTCTCTCTCTCTCTCACTCTCTCTCTCTCTCTCTCTTCTCTCTCTCTCTCTCTCTCTCTCTCTCTCTATCTATCTCTCTCTCTCCATATATATATATACCTATATATCTGTCTTCTCTCTCTCTCTCTCTCTCTCTCTCTCTCTCTCTCTCTCTCTCTCTCTCTCTCTCTCTCTCTCTCTCTCCCTCTATCTCTCTCTCTCTCTCTCTCTCTCTCTCTCTCTCTCTATCTATCTCTCTCTCCTATACCTATATATCTGTCTTCTCTCTATCTCTCTCTCTGACTCTGTATCATTGCCTCTTCATCATCTTGTGTTTTCTTTTTTCAAATAACAATGGACCTCATTCTCAAACGTTCATAAGTGTCTTTGTAACTATCTTTGTAAAATGTTTGTACCAACACATTTACGAAAATCCTCCTCCGGATCCCTGAACGGGTGAAACAGTCTTCGTACAGTAGGTGGCCAAAATCATCGCAGCTGGGTTCCCATGAATGAAAACGTCACTTAAACTGGAAGCGCGTTCTCGTACACCTTCATTTGCATACAGAAACGCCCGCCAGCTGCGCACATGCGTGTGTGTGTGTGTGTGTGTGTGTGTGTGTGTGTGTGTGTGTGTGTGTGTGTGTGTGTGTGTGTGTGTGTGTGTGTGTGTGTGTGTGTGTGTGTGTGTGTGTGTGTGTGTGTACAGTATCCTGCATCAGCTGCTGCATCTGAATAAGCTATATATTTATATGGAATTCGTTAATCTATTGGTTAGTCTATTCCACTGTATCCGTGCAATTGGGTTTAGTTCTTATTTATTTAGTAATTTGCAGTGTGTGTGTGTAATGCTCATGATGCCTCATTGAGTCATGACTATAAATGTAAAACGTAATTGTTAATGATACAAATATTGTCATATTTAGGATGTCCGATATTATCGGCCTACCGATATTATCGGCCGATATTGGCATTAAAATGTGATATCGGAAAATATCGGTATCGGTTTTCAAAAGAAAGATTTTAAATTTTTTAGATTTCTATAACCTTTATTTACCCAGGCAAGTAAGTAAGAACAAATTCTGATTTTATTTATTGTCAAAAGTATGCATAATGTTGTGTTAATTCCACAACAAGAGATATGTAATGTTAATTACCTGAAATTATTCCGTTTTTTGGGGGGGAAACCCTGCATATATCGGTATCGGTTGATATCGGTATCGGAAATTAAGAGTTTGACAATATCGGTATATCGGTATCGGTAAAAAAGCCAATATTGAGCATCCCTATGACTTTATTATAGATGTCTGTAGAATCAAAGTGACCACAATCCCCAAGGACTTCTCGTAAATGAAGCCGTTAAAAACACGGACCGTGCACACCGGTCAGTCTGACTTACGACTGCCTTTTCGAGTTCGTAAATCCTACAAACAAATTTACAAAATGAAGCCGTACGAGAATGCCAAAAAAGTTCATAAATCGAGTTACAAAATAATTTCTTGGTAACTTTCGCGTAAGTCTGTTCGAGAATGAGGTCCATTGTTTTGAGTGTGGGAAGCAACAACAACAACAACAACAACAACAACAACAACAACAACAACAACAACATAAGTACACTGTTACTCACCCAGTTTCTGAAGATACTGGAGGCTGCAGTCTCTGTTTACTTCTCTGACGGCCTAATGACTGAAGT
>NW_028170456.1:157415-162415 GCF_963971535.1 Notolepis coatsorum
ATACTGTCAATTGACAATGACATTGGAGCCATAGCTATAATATAAAATATAGATTTAGCTCTACAAACAAGGTGACACACTCCTATCTTTTAAAGTGTGGCCTAGCTAGAACAGGATGAGGCCAATAGCTGGCACTGATTGAGTTAAGCAGTTTGGTTCATATGAAAATCCACTACAGTAGAAACGTACTTTGGAGCTTCTATCCCCAGGCCATCAGGATGCTCAATGACTCTATGTAACAACCCATCATCTACACCAGACCTGGGCATTGTACGGCCCGCGGGCCGGATCCGGCCCGCGGGATGATTCTGACCGGCCCGCGAAAGATTACATGATAATAATAATTTTTTTTTTTTTTTTTTTTTTTTTTTTACTTTTTTTTTCATGTCAACGTTCACACGGACAGTATACGCTTAGGATACATGCTCAGAAGATGTTGGTTCTCTTTGGATCCACCTACATATGTGAACAGACATTCTCAGTCATGACGTTTACCAAGTCCAGGTACAGATCCTCTCTCACTGATGAACATCTGGCAGCTGTGCTTCGCATCTCCACCTCAGACATGCAACCTGACTTTGATGGACTTGTTAAAGCTCAACAGAGACTGGATTTCTCACACTGAATGAAAAAAAAAGAACTGAAGAACACTAAAATGTGGAAATATAACAAGTGAAATGGGACACTTGATATTTTTTTTCTTTTTTTTGCACAGTTCTGAAAACATTAAATGTTTAATATAGGCATGTAAAGTAAAAAAGGCTACAAAACTGGGACACTTTTCTTTACACAGTTCAGTGACATGTCTTGTTTATTTTTGCTATAAGATGATGTGATGTCTTTAGAAAGCTAAGAAAATCCTTGTTTCAATAGTATATGAAACTCAAAATGCCCTTTGTTATTAATGTTTCACATTTTGTTTATCATTTTGGAAATAAATTCTATTTGAATAAATTATATTTTTGAAAGCTAACCTCACCTTTTAATTGCCAAATAATAACATACACTCTTACCAGGGGTCAAAACAATGCCATTTACTGCTTTTTATATAGAAATAAAATTTATATTATGCATAATTGAGTTTGGAATTTTGGCCCGGCCCCCCAACATATTTTCAGTTGCTCATTCGGCCCCCCGGGAAAAATAATTGCCCACCCCTGATCTACACTCATTGCACACACATCCACATGCACACACCCACTTTAAACAAACACTCACCTTAACAACACTCACTTTAGACACTTTAACACTAAATTATATGTATCTATTTATTAAAGAGATTTGCACATTCATACCTCATTTGCATTTCCACCTTACCTTAAATTGTCATTCAGTCATTGTCTGCACTTGTACCCCATTGTCTGGTTTTTAAACTTTTTTGTACTCATTATTACTCATTGTACTTAGATTGTACGTAGGTTGTACTTTAGATTGTATATTGTAGATTGTATATTGCATTGTATATTGTATATTGTATAGTGTATTCCTCTTTTACTTACATTTTTGTACTGTATGAAGCACATCCTCAGGGGCTCATAGCACAGAACAAGGCATTTCACTGTAAAGTATGTGTATTTTTATTTGTGACAAATAATAAACAAACTTGAAACTTGAAAGTTGTACAGCGCAGCACACAAGCGGTATAGTCACCTGCGTAGGTTTGCAAGTCCAACACACCAGATTGATTTATAGCGTGGTCTAGACGGGGGTTGGGTGCCCGTAAATAATCCCTATCGCCGGTCGCTCTGCGCTGTGGCTTAACCGTGGTTGAGAGGAGTATCCCCCAGCTAGGGTGGGTTAGCTTCCTGGAGAGCCAACCAGAGCCCCTGTCTGCCTCATTATCGGCATCCCCCCCCCCCCATTGTGAGTGCTCTGATTAAAAGATGCTTGATTTAAAGTACCCCCCTCCCTCTCTCTCTGATTACACATAACGCTTTGCTTCCTTCACAACGTCCACGACCGCACACACTCCGCTACACACTACTGGCACACGAGTTGTGATCACACGTGCAAAGAGAGATAGAGAGAGAGAGAGAGAGAGAGAGAGAGAGAGAGAGAGAGAGAGAGAGAGAGAGAGAGAGAGAGAGAGAGAGTGTGGAAGAAAAGAGTGATCGGCAGAGAGAGGCAAAGAAAGGAAAAGAGAAGAGAGGTTGGAGTGGAGCGGTAGATGTGCCTGAGCGGAGGGAAGATGCAGAATGAATTGATGGAGATAGAGAGTGTGTGAGAGAGAGAAAGAGAGAGAGAGGGAGATAGAGAGGGCAGAGATGAGCAGAATGTGAACATTGAGCAACAGAGGGAGAATATTGATTCCATCTCACGCGTATTAATAACACCAAGCCACTCTCTAATTTCAGGGAAGCACATTACCTGGCTCCCATAATCCATTTCAAACGTCACACCCGGGCCGTGTCCAAATTAGTTCCGACTTTTGGCCTGGCGCGCCCACTGAGTCAGCTGTGCCCACCCTGAGAAAAAAAAAGATTTTTTTTTTTTTTTTTTTTTTTGTCAATCAAAGTAGACTATCCAAATGCTTAGCCCTAGTGGGCACTGATGTCAACAACAACACTACTGAAGCTAGCACGGCACTCTGTGAGAATTCGTTTTCTACCCTCAAGAACATCTTTACAGAACATCGCCTTAGTATGCTTCATCGACGCAAGGCCAATTTAATTCAGTTGGCATTTGAGAAGGACTTAACAAAAAAGTTCAGGAATGAGTGGTGGGGCAGTGTTTTAAGAAGATTTCACTCTGTCCCCAAACGCCGCTTGCCGCTCTACTAATGATGGTGTGGAGGAATTTTGTTTGCTTTTTTATGCACTTTATTTTTGTCAGTTCAGTTCAGTTTGTCAGTGAATTCAGAAGTGTTGAATAAATGGAGACTTTTTAAAGATATAGAATAGAATAGAATAGAATGTATTATCCTGAGGGAAATTTGACACTCCAATCACTCAAAATTAAACATTTAGACAGAACAAGTCACGAATAAGAATAACAAAACAAATGGCCTAAGAATAGAATAAAATGAAATAGAATAAAAATAGAATAAAAGATACAGTAAATAAATACAGTAAAAATATACTGAAGTCTACAGTAGGTGTAATATTGCACAGTGCTGTTTAAAAAGTAAGAGTCCAGGAAGATGGTAACTGTCACTCTGTGCTCAGTGAAGCAGTGAGGCACAGTGATGCATTGTATAGTCTGATGGCTGTCGGAATGAAGGACTTCCTGTGCCGTTCAGTGCTGCATTTAGGTAGTGTGAGCCTATAACAATACATGCTCCTCCTGTCAGCCAAGTCTGTGTATAGTGGGTGGGAGGGGTTTTCCCTGATGGCCTGGAGCTTAGCAAGGCTCCTCCTCTCCGCCACCCTCGCTAGGGCGTCCAGCTACACCCTAACCACGCTACTGGCCTTCCTGACCATCTTATCCAGCCTGTCTGTGTCCCCTGCTCTCAGTCCGCTGCCCCAGCAGGTCTGTTATATATATCCGTTCAGTCTGTTTTTGTATAAGTGAATGTTCTTAAGATAGAGAAATTAGATTTTTCAATTGCCTCTCTGCTGTTTAGTTCAGCACTGTGGGCAACGCCAAGCAAGCCACAGCGCCGTTGTCCCAGCTGAAACGTATAAAAGGGAACCTGTGTTGAAAAACCATTGTGCCCCCCCGAGAACATTTTATGCCCCCCCACTAATTTGTTTCTGCAGCCTGGTCTGGTCCAATCATGACCGCACACACTCCGCTACACACTACTGGCACACGAGTTGTGATCACACGTGCAACATACACAGGCAGACGGACACACATGCCCACACACACTGGCACAGAGTCACAGACACTTGCATGCTCACAAGTGCACTACACATAGCACTTACACAAGCAATGACCATTGTTATGACCAAGGCATGAATATAGAGACCCTGCTCTTCGGCAGGAAGCCGCATCATACGCCTGTTGCATGTGGTATGAGAGAGAGAGAGAGAGAGAGAGAGAGAGAGAGAGAGAGAGAGAGAGCGAGAGCAAAAAAGAGAGAGAGAGAGAATGAAAGGGTGTGTATCATATAACTATTTTTAACAGCACACATTTGTTAACTTTTTAAGAAATTTACTTCAAAATGTAATGATCAAGCGGGCAGAAAAGTGAAATTTTTTTTACTTTAACTTGAGGACTGCATACTTTTTTTGCAAACCAAAACAACATACTTTATACTTATAGCACATGCATGAGCCTGGTCTCTTTTGAAAGATGACATTCTGAAGTTTCTGATTCCAAAAAATTCACTTGTACTGCTAACGTAATAGAGCACCATATGTCTGAACTTGTTACTCATGTTTTTCTGTAGTAGTTAGTAGTCCAGAGGTAGTATTTTCCCAGAAGGTGGAATGGCTTACACATCCAGACGGAGCCATAGCCTGAAGCCTTATACATATCCAAATTTCATAAAGATCCATTCAGAAATGAGTGATTAGGAGTGATTTTGGTAAACTGTGTACAAAGAAAAACTCAGTTTTCTCATAGACTTCAATTGGCTGTTTTTCTCTTCCGGTTTTCGTGTTTTAGTATTTTTTTGTTTTTTTCATTTAGATCCCCATGTGGGGTATCATTGGAAAGCCACACTCATTGGCTACAACGATCCACAATAATTTTCGAGATCGGATCTAGATTGACGGACCTACTGCAGTAAAAGTTTCTGTTTGACACAGTTGCAAAACTTACTCAGAAACAACCAAGTGCCCTAAACCATGCATTCTCGGCTAACGAATTCATAAAATTCTTTACCAAGAAAATCTCATAAGAGATGAAATTGTTGGCTTACTCAACAATCAGAGTCCCTCCCAACCTCTGATGGGCTTTCCCCCTGACTTTGAATCCAGCCATACGCTATGTCCCAGTCCCGTTTATTGTTCAGGTGTACCCCAAGGAACTTATGTGACTCCACCACCTCCACCTCATCCTAAAACCCTACTACTCTTGCCAATCTAAAGGCAGAGAGGGGATGAGAAGGAAGC
>NW_028170456.1:169915-187415 GCF_963971535.1 Notolepis coatsorum
GAATGAACCAGTGGTTCTCAAACTACGGGTCGCGACCCAATGTGGGGTCGCGGGTAGGTGACAGTGCTTACTTGTACATTGGCAAGTAAAACATTGAACACATTCCAGGCCAACCCCGAGATATGCGCTGGTATATATCTCGGGTTTTAATCGATATTTCTTTTATTAGCTATATCCTTTCATTTTTCATCCATCCAGCCTGACGTTATCATTGGGAATAGGTCTGAGCGCGCAAAGGGCAAATACCGCCGCCTAACGCCTCCCGGATGGTATTGCACATCATTGGAATCCTTCTGGCTGGGGCTGTGCATCGATCTAAGAAGTCCGGTCCAGGTTTAACTTTTCGGGCATGCAGTATCGTTATAACAGATGTACTGGGGATACTGTGCACTAGACAATTCCGCACGGGGGAAATTGTGAAAGTGTGTGTGACGCCTGTGCACCGCCCGCCAACGGGAGAGGGTCTCTCGCAAGTCTCTATGACCAAAAAAAATACCTATTAAAAAACGTGTCCGTTTTTTAAAAATTTCGGGAAAAAAAAAATTCATGTAAATTTTTTTTTATAAAAAAGAACGTATTAAAAAACTTTTCTGAGTTTTAAAAATTTTTCTGACTTTTCCGAGTTTTTTTTATTTTTCTGACTTTTCCAAGTTTTAAAAAAATTTCGGACTTTTCCGAGTTGTTTAAATTTGTCAGGATTAAGGGGGTGTGGCCTAAGGGGGCGTGGTCTAAGGATCGGGGGAGTGGTCAACATCGACCAATGAAAGAGGATATCCCTACCGAGTCCAATGGCACAACCCACAAGTCTCGACGACAAACGGTTCAAGAGATACACTAAGGCGGTGTGGCCTAAGGGGGCGTGGTCTAAGGATCGGGGGAGTGGTCAACATCGACCAATGAAGAGGATATCCCTACCAAGTCCAATGGCACAACCCGCAAGTCTCTACGACAAACGGTTCAAGAGATACACTAAGGGGGTGTGGCCTAAGGGGACGTGGTCTAATGATCGGGGGAGTGGTCAACATCGACCAATGAAAGAGGATATCCCTACCGAGTACAATGGGTCAACATAGACCAATGAAAGAGCACATCCCTACTGAGTACAATGACACAACCCGCAAGACAGAGGGCGCTGTCAATCAATTCAGTACTGCTACACAGAGGGGCGATTAAGGGTTAACTCCATGAGATGTCATTGGCAGGTCAGCTGTAGCCATGAGCCATGAGCCATGAGCCACACACCTGTTACCACTAATTAGGCACGAATGACTTGCACTTTCGAACCAATGTATTTCAATGAGGGCAGATGCATGACGTCCTTCTCACGATGATTAAAAGCAAATGATAAGAGATGAAGCGTTGTCACGTTCACATGAGCACTCGAGGATCCCAATGACAATTGAGATGGCGCTGCTCCGACCGGCTGCCTTTCTGTTCGCTCCCTCGAGACTGTGCTTACTTTTGTTAATATTTATAGTTTTAAGAGTTTTGTCTGTACCAACAGTAGGTGCATTTAATGTGTATGACCGTCAGTCACTTATAGACATCGGATTACGGGAAACTTACCGATTGGATTACTCACTGGACCAGCTTTCCGAACCGCAACAATGGCCTGAGGAGATTCTCAGGAAAATGGGACCAGACCCTGATCCCAGGAACAAAGGAACCAGACGGCGTGGGAAGAGAGCTGGGATCCGTAACAGGCTGAGATCCAGACGCCACCGAACGCCATTACCCAGTATATTGCTAGCCAATGTACAATCAATTGACAATAAACTGGACGATATCCGAGCAAGGATTCAATACCAAAGAGACGTCAGAGACTGCAACGTTCTCTGCTTCACCGAGACGTGGCTGGCGCCGGACGTCCCAGACCACGCTATCCAACCGGCCGAACACTTCTTTATCCACCGCAAGGATCGTACAGCAGAGTCCGGCAAACAACGTGGAGGAGGTATCGCCTTCATGTTTAACAACAATTGGAGCGATCCAACTAACGTGAAGGAATTATCCAACCACTGCTGCCCAGACCTGGAATATATAACCATCAAGTGTTGTCCTTTCTTCCTCCCGAGGGAGTTAACGGCGATCATCCTTGTAGGAGTGTATATTCCACCGCAAGCCAGTAACAACGTCGCGCTCTCCAGACTCCACGACGAGGTAAATAGAATACAAGCGGCGAACGTTAACGCCGCCATTTTAGTGCTGGGTGATTTCAATAGCGCCAATCTGAGAAAGGTATTACCTGACTTCTATCAGCATGTGACTTGCAACACCAGAGGCGGTAACATCCTAGATCACTGTTACACGCAATTTAAAGGTGGCTACAAGGCTCATTCTGATAGTGGCTTTGGTAAATCAGATCACGTGTCCATTTTTCTTTCACCAAAGTACAAACAGAATCAAAAGTACTCCTGTAGTCTCGCGAGAGGTGCAGAAATGGGATTTGACGTCAGAGGAGACGCTACAGGCTGCGTTTGACTGCACAGACTGGAACGTGTTCCGCGACACAGATAACATTAATGTCTACACGGAGACAGTGCTGGACTATGTTTGTACTTTGGTGGAAGAAACAATCCCCACTACCAAAATGAGAGTTTACCCAAATCAAAAACCCTGGGTAGACAAATCCGTCCGTGAAGCTCTGAGAGAGCGCACCAAAGCATACAACGACGGCCTAGTGGCAGGCAACATGAATGACCACAAGGTGGCGAGATACAACGTAAGGAGGACTGTGACAGAGGCCAAACGGCGCTACAGGGATAAAATTGAACTCCAGTTTGAACAAGCTGACTCTAGAGCTATGTGGCAGGGGCTCAAAACGATGACAGACTACAAAGGCGCCTCCCTCAAACTGAACAGTGACATCTCCTTAGCAAATGACCTCAATACCTTCTATGCGAGGTTTGATGCTGGTAATAACAACACCAGCCCACAAGCCACGGCAATGGGGGGGGGGGGGGTCGGCTGCTGATGGAGACGCAGTGTTCAGGGTAACAGAGCATGAGGTGAGGCGGACCTTTAAAAAAGTGAATATCAGGAAGGCAGCAGGTCCGGACGGCATCCCCGGCCGCGTCCTAAAAGTCTGTGCCGACCAACTGGCCCCAGTATTCACTGACATATTTAACCTGTCCTTAGAACAGGCTGTCATCCCCACCTGCCTGAAGAAGTCCACTATTATCCCTGTACCCAAAAAATCCAAGCCTGCTTGCCTCAACGACTACCGCCCTGTAGCTCTCACCTCCATAGCCATGAAGTGCTTTGAGAAGCTAGTAAAGGGCTACATCTGCTCCTCCCTCCCCATCAACATGGACCCCCTGCAATTTGCATACCGCCCCAACAGGTCCACGGAGGACGCCATAGCCCATGTGCTGCACACAGCAGCATCACACCTGGACAAGAGGCAGGGGAACTATGTGAGAATGCTATTCATCGACTACAGCTCGGCATTCAATACCATAGTCCCCTCCATACTCATAGCCAAGCTCAGGGACCTGGGCTTGAACTATGACCTCTGCCAGTGGGTCTTGGACTTCCTGACTGGCAGACCTCAGGTGGTGAGAGCAGGCAACTGCACCTCCTCATCCATCACCCTCAACATAGGGGCCCCCCAGGGCTGTGTTCTGAGTCCCCTCCTCTACTCCCTGTACACACACGACTATGTGGCTCAGCGGAGTAGCAATACAATCATCAAATTTGCTGACGACACAGTGGTGGTGGGCCTGATCTCTGCCAACGACGAGAGGGCCTACCTGGAAGAGGTCAAGGTCCTGGCGGGATGGTGCCAGGAAAACAGCCTCTCCCTGAACGTCAGCAAAACAAAGGAGATGATTGTGGACTTCAGGAGGTCGGGGGTCAAGGACTACAGCCCCCTCAGCATCGACGGGGCACCGGTTGAGAGAGTCAACGGCTTTAAGTACCTCGGAGCCTACATATACGAGGACTTGACATGGACCACACACATTGACAGTGTTGTGAAGAAGGCACGACAACGCCTCTACTTCCTCAGGCGCCTAAGGAAGTTCCAAGTCAGCCAGAAGATCCTTAAGAACTTCTACTCATGTACAATAGAGAGCATCTTGACCGGCAACATCACCTCCTGGTTTGGGAATAGCACTGCACAAGACCAAAGCAGACTACAAAGAGTGACACGTTCAGCCGAACGCACAATTGGAGGGGGGCTCCCCACCCTCCAGAACATTTACAACAAGCGTTGCAAGGGCAAGGCTAAGAGAATCATTAAAGACTCCAGTCACCCGAACAACTGCCTCTTTGAACTGCTGCGGTCAGGCAAGCGATACCGGAGTCTCAAGGCGAGCACAGAAAGACTCAGAAGAAGCTTCTATCCCCAGGCCATCAGGCTGCTAAACGAACAATGAACAACACTACACAACAACAACCACCAAACGCACATAGCACACACATCCACACGCACACACTCACTTTAAACAAACACACTGTAGCACCCACTCCACACACTTATAGCACACACCCACTTTAAACAAACACACTGTAGCACCCACTCCCCACACTTTATATTTATTGATGAAGGATTGCACTACAACTCGTACACCTTACTGTAAATTGTACCTAAATTGTACCTCATCCCATTTCTGCTTTGCACTATATAGTACTGTACATTAGTACACTGCATAGTATTGTATATTATATGGTAACTCAGAACATTGTACATATGTCTATACCGAACACTGTGACCTCATTTTCTTCTTCTAAATTACATGCTATACTATGTTATTTGATACTATCTTGTCTAGCACAGTCTCTGGAGCGTAACAGTAAGAAGCATTTTGTATGAAAGTATTCTGTACTTCTGTATGACAACTATTAAAGAAACTTGAAACAATGAAGGGTTGTGTGCGATATTGTGGCATTCCGTCGACAATTGTGGCCTTGGTGGCGGTCGGAACACAAGGGGGGAAAAGCTCAAAAATCATCATAGTGCGAACACATTGATGTATATGGGGAGGAGAACCTTCAAACAAATGGTCATCAGTTGAGATAGAAATGTCCAATTCCATTTATTTTTCTTTTGTGAGCGAGGCGACAGCCGTGTCATCGTTTTGATGTTTTGTTTTTATATCTACGTCCAAAATTGAGATCACTGTCGCAATTTACCCAAGGAGGTGGAAAAAAATTATTTCACCTCCTACACTCTAACTTGCAATCCATTTCCAATGGGACCGAAATGTTCCTGTTTAAAGTCGATTTGTAGCCAAACGGTGCAGTTAAACTTTCCGAAAAGCAATAGCGCCTCGGGTTGGAGCAAGCCGGTCGTTTTGATACCTTTCACGTGTATGGGGCGCGAACGCTCTGGCAGGAATTGGTGGAATAAAGAATAAAAATAGTATATGAGCCATACATAGAGGTTTGGCAGAATTCGCATGACCAGCAAACCCGTCGTACAACGTGATTGGCGGTCAATGTGTTAAGTGTGGGGTCACCCAAAAAATCCTAAATAAAATGGGGTTGTGTCATAAAAAAGTTTGAGAACCCCTGATCTAAACAGAACTGGGAATTGCCATTGAGAGCAAAATGAGACGGAGATAGACAGAGGGACAGAAACAGAAAGAGATAAACAAAAAAGATGAAATTAGAGGGGTGGGTGAAGGACAGAGAGAGATAGAGCGAGACATTTACATTTAGTCATTTACTGTAGCTGACGCTTTTATCCAAAGCGACTTACAAGTTCTGTACGACGAGTCATCAGGAAGGGCACAACTCTATCAGCTGAGCAACAATGTTCATCAAAGTGTTGAGTGCTACAGTGTCGGTTAGTATATTAGGACAACAAGTGCATGACAGTAAGGGTCCGATTCAGATAATGTCTGGCTGAAGAAGTGCGTCTTTAGTCGACGGCGAAAGATTGGACGGGTTTCGGCTGTCCTAACCAGACCCGGCGGCATGGGCGGGCATTAATGGTCCAGGCCCGCCCACTGAGTCAGCTGTGCCCGCCCTGGTGAAAAAAATTATAAAAAAAACATTTTTTTAGTCGACTATCGACTATCTAATTCGATAATTGGCTAATTTCGGCCAATCAAAGTCGACTATCCAAATCCTTAGTCGGGGACAGCCCTAGTGGGCACTGATGTCAACAACAACAACACTACTGAAGCTAGCACGGTCTGTTATATATATCCGTTCAGTCTGTTTTTGTATAAGTGAATGTTCTTAAGAGAGAGAGAAATTAGATTTTTCAATTGCGTCTCTGCTGTTTAGTTCAGCACCATGGGCAGCGCCAAGCAAGCCACAGCGCCGCTGTCCAAGCTGAAACGTATAAAAGGGAACCTGTGTTGAAAAACCATTGTGCCCCCCCGAGAAAATTTTATGCCCCCCACTAATTTGTTTCTGCAGCCTGGTCTGGTCCTAACTGTGGTGGGAAGTTCGTTCCACCATTGTGGGGCAAGGACTGAGAAAAGGCGACTTCTCCTTGATGACCCTCCCGGAGCTCGGATAGGAGTGGCAGTGGCGTTGCGCAATATTTCGGGGCTCCCCCGCAGGTCAGACCATGGGGCCCCGCCCCCTCCCCTAAATCAATAATAGAGTAGGCTACATGGGATAGACATCGCGGCCACTTTTTTAAATGTTTATTTTTTCCGGCATCTTGTAAACAGTATAGGTCAGTAGGAACTTTCTGTATAAAGATGCATCTGATTTAAACAGTATAGGGTCAGTAGGAACTTTCTGTATAATATACATCTGATTTAAACAGTAAGGTCAGTAGGAACTGTATAATAATATACATCTGATTTAAACATCATTGACAAATACAAACAAGTGGCTGTGTATTTTTTGTAACATGAAGTTATATTGTAGAACGCTATCATCATGGAGTTCACACAATGGAACAGTTCACATAATATATAACATTCTGTATAAAAGAAAAGTAGCGTACAAAAAACAAACAAACAAAACACATCCTATAGGCCAGCGGTTCTCAACAGGGGTTCCCCGGCACACAGGGGTTCCGCGGAGAGCTGCCAGGGGTTCCGCGAGATGCCTGGCAATGTTCTTTAAAAATATAGAATGACAACAGTCTTATTTTGAAAATCCTATAGCGGGTCTCATTTCTGCCCACGCGCAGCTCCAGCTAAATAACTAGGCTCCGAAAGCTAGCAACATTTAGGTCATTATGATACTCTTATTTTGAAACTCCGTGGTGTCGTGACTCATATCCGCTCTACAGCACACAGCCAATAAGGATGCATCTCAACACAGCAGCAGGCTGAGCAGTGAGCTTAGCGTCTCTCAGCTCAGCAGTAGTAGCGTACTCTGGATCAGGAACGCGGACATTGAAACACAGCAAGGATAGTGTTTTTGCGACCCAAAACAAATCCCTGCTGTTTTATTCCGCAACGGGTCAAATGCATATAACATGCTTTGCAATCCTTGCCATTCCTTTGTGGCCACGTTGTGTTTAAGACCGGAATTAATGTCCCTTTAGCATAAGCTAACAACAAGCCCTGTTCAGAGCGACAGAGAACAGCAGGGTGGGGACTTGGAAGGAGGACTGGGAAGGAGGGGGGGGGGGGGGGGGGGGCATTCTCCCTCTATGTGTGTGCGTTTGAAAATATATGATGAAGTCAGACTACTATATTATATTGATAGTAAATGTACTGAGGGTGGACAGACAGATTATGTTGATATTTAAACATAAAAAATACAATACATAATAAATGTATCCATGATCATCATGCAACATAAAACAATTGCAGGAACGGTTTGGGAGAGGACGGTGTTTTAGGTTGCGTGTTCCAAAAAATGTACTTAAAGTTTAAAGCACAATATATCAAAACGTGGCACTTTATAGTGAACAGACACTTTATAGTGAATCCAAATTATTTTTTGGATTACAGAAAATTATCCCTAAAGTGCTATCTGATGCAGCTGCACTGTTTTCCATGAAAATACCATATTTGGATAAGTTTGACCATTTCTAAAAATCTGAAAATCATTAAGTCACTCTGGATAAAAAAAGACTTTACAGACAACATTGAGACAAAGCTTCCTGACACATCTCCATCCAAACTCTTGGAAGAACTCATTGAAATCTCATCTGATACCACCTGGAGAGCTAGTTTCAGAGTGTGGTGCTGAGTACCAAGTATCTCATGATGCTGCAGTTAAGGTGTTGATACCATTCAGCCCCACATATCTGTGTGAAGCTGGCTTTTCATCCATGACAGCTCTGAAAACAAAATATAGGGCCAAGTTGAGCCTTGATGATGACATGCGTGTTGCCTTGTCAAAGATCTCCCCACGTATTGACCGTATTATTAGCCAGCAGCAGCGGACCTCGCATTGAGCTAGAAATGTCCACTGAGTGAACGAGTGCTTATTTTCTGTATTTATTTATATTTTTTGAGAAATGGTAACTTGGTGATCCTTTTCTGTATTTAAAAAAAATACATGATTTTCTGTTTTTGAGAAATTGTCAAACTTATCCAAATATGCTATTTTTATGGAGAACAGTGCAGCTGCAACAGATAGCACTTTAGTGATCCTTTTCTGTATTAAAAAAAAAATACATGATTTTCAGTTTTTTCTTAAATAAACATTATTTTGAAAGCAAGCACTTTTGTCATCAGATTCAGACAACTTTATTGATCCCGCGTGGGGCAATTCATATTTGCAGATTCACCAACAAGCAACAAAGACAAACAAACAACAAAACATCTCAACGACAGCACGGCAAATAAAGAATCATTGTATCATCATTGTAGGAAAAAAGACAGGACCGAAAAAGTAAGAAAAGGTTGAGAACCCCTGCTATAGGCTATAGAGGGTGCAATCAGGAGCTGCTTTGTAGGCCTATTATTTTATACGAGCGCGTCTCCTGGCATTCTTCTGCGCAAAGTCCTGTATAAGTCTTTAAATCTATACTTACGCGCGTGTCAGCTCTCAATACTAAGGACTGCTAACCCAGACAGTCTCTCTTGCGACATTGTTGTGAGGATTCGCCTGTCCCCTGAGCTTTTCCCTGTCTACTCTCCTTCACCAGCCCCCACCCTTGGACTTTCTTGTTCAATTACCATCACGCAGCTGTCATAGTTTGTGATTAGCGCCCCTGAGGGCTTTATATACCTGGACCTCCCTTCCAGTCCTGGTCGGGTCGTTCTGTGTTCTGGATTCTGTGTTCTGGACTCTGTATCTGTATCTGTGTTCAGTGTTCATGGAGTTCTGGACGTTACCATTCTGTACGTCACCATCACCTGCCGCGTCTCCGGCGTGAGACGACGGCCCAGCCATCACCACCTGTCGCCGTTTGCCTGGAGTGGGACACCGTCTTCGCTCTCTAATTCTCTACGGGAGGTTTTCCAGTGTTCCCACTCCAGACGTCAAGCCGGCTCGTCATCGCTCCCGATTCCACGGGAGGAAGGCGTCTCTTCGTGATCCTCGTTCCTGGGGTGAGGCTCGTCGTCGCTCCCTAGTATTCCACGGGAGGACGGCGTGTGCCCATCCCGTTCCCCTTGGACCCAGGCTCGTCGTCGCTCCATATGTACATGTACATATGTCTATACCGAACACTGTGACCTCATTTTTCTTCTTCTAAATTCATGCTATATTATGTTATTATGTTATTTGATACTATCTTGTCTAGCACAGTCTCTGGAGCGTAACAGTAAGAAGCATTTTGTATGAAAGTATTCTGTACTTCTGTATGACAACTATTAAAGAACTTGAACTTGAACTTCCCTAGTATTCCACGGGAGGATGGCTTGTTCCCATCCCGTTCCCCTGGGACCCCCTTTGTTCTGCGCTGCCCGTCTGCAGCATCCGAGGAGGAGGATCTCCGTGCCCGGCCCCCGCTGTCGTGCCCCTGTCCCCGTGCCAGGCCTCCGCCGTCGGGCCCCTGTCCCTGTGCCAGGCCTCCGCCGTCTGGCCCCTGTCCCCGTGCCAGGCCGCCGCCGTTGGGCCCCTGTCCCCGTGCCAGGCCCCCGCCGTCGGGCCCCTGTCCCCGTGCCAGGCCTCCGCCGTCAGGCCCCTGTTCCCGTGCCAGGCCTCCGCCGTCGGGCCCCTGTCCCCGTGCCAGGCCTCCGCCGTCGGAACCCTGTCCTCATCCCTGTAAGCAGCTCTGGCCCTCGCCCTGTCCAAGGCCTTAACCCTGTTCTCTGTCCCTGTCTCCAGCCCGCCTCTCCGGGCCTCTGTCCCTGTCCCCCTCTCCAGTGCCCCTGGTCCTGGCCCTGACACTTAGCCCTGGTCCTTAGCCCTGGCCCTTAGCCTTAGTCCCTTAGCCTGTTCGCCTCTTAAAGGCACAGTGCCGCATTTTCCATATTTCCTTGACTCTAGTGTTTTTGTGTTTTCCCTTAAAGGGACTGTGCCGCTTTTTGTTCAATAATAAATATTTGCCCTGTTTTGGCTTACTCTCATACCTGTCTTGTGTTGTGCGATTGGGGTCGGTTACAAACCATAACTTTAAGTTTTGAGAAAGATCTCTCAGCACTGGCAACAGTCACGGGTATAGTTAAAAACAATTTCAGTGCTGTGGCAACATCGGGGGTGCTTGGCAAAATGGACTGATTTTCAATGAGCAGGGTTTGTGCAAGGTCTTTGATTGTTCCACGCTCAATTGTATTTATAGTAGGCCTAAGACTAAGAGCATTACGGAGGGACAGGATCTGGAGAGGAAACTCGGCTGACAGGTCGTCTTTATACTGGCCTGATAAAGCACTTATCCTTGTCTGTTGCGCGCAAAAGTTTGCGGGGAAGCAGAAAAGACAATCGCTGTGCAACTTCACTCATTCCAACAAAAATCTATTTTTGAGTTGGGCAACGACAATATCGATATTTGCATAAAATTCTGCCACTCTAAAATGCTCCCCTGGGTCTTGGAGCCGCTGGTCCACGCAAAGCTCTGAAAAGTGCCTCTTTGACTTTGTGCGCCTTGCGCGTCTGTCTTTGAAGAGACTGTGGACTGATGCCAGCTCTTGCTCGTGCGCTTTTAAGCCATCAAACTCTCCTCGTAGTTGGGCAAGTTTGTCGGTTGCGTTACCAAGCATTGCTGTTGCCTGTAACAGGTCCACGCAGTGTTCGAATTATGAGGGGGCCAATGGGGGCTCAGCCCCCATAGCTAGAGTCTGAGCCCAATTTTTATTTTTTATTTTTTTGTATGTAGGCCTACGAATTAGTATTATTTATGTTACCTAAATAAATTGTTAATAGATCATATTTTTCTTTTCAGTTTTTAAAAGAACTGAGTAATTAATGTTGTGGAATAGGCTGCATTTCACCTCCAAGCCGCTATGCGTCGCCCATGAGCGTCGCCCATAAGTTTAACGCTACTGCAACCTAGTGAAGAAGAAGCAGCAAGCAGCTGCTGTAAACAGAAGGCTGCCGGTCCGTGTCCTGCAACTGAAAACATAAACACTAAACAGTACGCCACATGCCGCCAAAAAAAAGGCTCAACCCGCCGCAAGGCTGTACAAAGCTGGACAGCTTTGGTTTTATAAAAAGGCCAAAGACTGACACTGTTAGTGCAGCAGCTAGCAGCGCTACTGTCACTGAAGTTGACACTGCTAGTGCTAGTACTAGTGTTAGCTCTGCTGCTCCTGTGCGCAGTGCACCTGTTATTGTTACCGCGCCGGTTGGCGTCTAGTTTTTTACCAAACGGTTCGTGCGTTTTGCGAATCTGATTGGCCACGCACGTTTCTGGTCATGTGACATGTGCGCCCAATTGCGTGACAAGCAGTGTCTTAGCCCATTTCCGCATCGAACAGCCTGCAAACGACCTAACGCCTAGTTTATCACTGGTTAAGCTTTCGCAGTTGGTTAAGGTTAGAGTTTGGAATCAGGGCTGGCGTTCTATCGCCCTGCTCTAAGACAAACTCTAACCTTAACCAACTTCGAAAGAGCGCCTAAGCTTAACCGTCGAAAGAACTTGCCGTCACACGATTGGGCGCACATGTCACATGACCAGAAACGTCAGTGGCCAATCAGATTAGCAAAACGCACAAACCGCTTGGTAAAAGTAATGAGACCCACTGCCAGACCCGAGTCTCCACCACTAGACCTGGACTGTGCTGCTACTCAACCACCACAATGCTGGGGTCCGAGTCAGTGGAACTTATGGAAAAATAAATATAGCTGGTTATTTGCCAAGGAGGGATGCATTGGCTGCCTTCCATGTAAAAACGTCAAGACATTGTTAAATAAATCATTTGGAGCCCATTTGGCAGAGCAGTGGATGAATGGGACTGTGACTAGCTCTCAGAGCAACAAGTTGAGGAAGAAAATATACTTGCACAGAGCACAGTGATAGCATTGCTCATGATGTGGCGGCTGTAGCTGAGGAGGTAGAGCTAGTCGTCACTACTCGCTTTGGATAAAAGAGGTCAGTGGTTTGAATCCCGGCTCTTCCGGTCTGCATGTCGGTGACATGCTGCAGTAGTTACTTTTCTTCTTGTTGTTCTAAGAAGATGCTGCTACTTCTAATTTATTTTTCATTCAGTTCTTGATTACCTGTGCACATTTGTTTATAACATTATTTATTTTGATTTATACAAGTATTTATTTCATGTTCATTTTATTATCAGATGATAATGTTACTTACTGTATCCTGATAAATGCTGCTGTTGTGCCATACAACTATTTATTTTCCATTCGATTATTTTGTTAGTTTTTGATTTATAAGTCCAGAGACAAATAAATGTTAATTCAAGTTCATACATTCTGTCTCATTTTTCAAATTAAATTGTTGTATTTTATCAGATGCAAAATGCAAATAATTAAATATGGCATTATATATCAGAGGTGAGTAAGAAAATGAACAAATATTGATGGTTAAGAATGAGACTGAATAATGACATCACACAATAGTCTAATGATTAGACTGTTGTGTGATGTCATTATTACTTAGTTAGACTAATCCTAATGAGATATTCCTCTAAATATGACTTCGAAAACAGCCCACAATTTCAGGAAAAAAATAGTAAAACAATTTAATTCAGGGGGCCCCCATAGCTCTCAGGTGATAATTCGAACCCTGGGTCCACGTCTTTGCGCTGGAGAGCTTGGGACACAATGTTGACTGTTTCAAGGACCTTGCCCTGTATTACAGTCATTAAAACAAACTCAAAGCTCTCCATGGCCTTTTGTAAGCCAGTCTCCTCGATTTTTTTGGAGAGAAAGTCTATCTTAGTTAGCGCTTGCATAATGTCAGCATAACGGAACCGCAATGATTGGACGGCGTCTCGTCTTGATGCCCATCGTGTCGGGCAGGGACGTGCACAGGACTTTAGAGTGGCAGGTGCTCAAAGGCCTGTGCTATTTTTGGGGGGCCTTTTTGGGTGGGAGGGGCCTTTTTATGCTTTTGGGGGGGGGGTTTGGTGATCAAATATTGAACTATAATAATCAGTGCAGGAGCTCACTTATCCTTGAAAGACACTGTTACCACTGACTTAAAAGGCCCATACATCTCCATAAATGTTCAGGGCGGAGGGAATAAGTGCTTACCCTACAGACCCCAAGTCTGTTAGGACAGCAGACTCGGTTGGCACTGCTCAAAACTTACCTCTTTAAAATAGCTTTTAAATGAATTATTATCTTTATTTCATTGTCTTATTTTTCTTTATTTCTATACATTTTACTTAAATATTTTATTATAATGTGTATCATTGTTTTATGTAGTTTCTTTTTCCATTTTATTTGTTCTTTTTTTAATGTCAACATATTATTTAAATTATTCAAATGGTACTCAAACATGTTCCGTTGTGATGTCATCAGTGTTGGGCAAGTTACTTTTAAAAAGTAACTAGTTACAGTTACTAGTTACTTCTTCCAAAAAGTAACTAAATTACTTACTCAGTTACAAATTATAAAAGTAACTAGTTACTTCAGAAAGTAACTATTGTGTTACTTTCAAGTACAATTTTTACATAAACAACAGACACAAATCTAAACTATTTGAATGTTGCTCTGGGACAAAGTGAGACTAGCCTCCAATCAAATGTCATGTATGTAGATATTATAATTACTATGTTTATATAGTGGATCATACAAATACAAACACAATAGATGTTTTGGAACTTTTGATATGTATTGCCCCTCAACAGGCCACAACTGGGCAACATTAAATTATGCTTGTTAAGCACTATACCAAAAATAAATAACAAATATATACTGATTGATTGAACATTTTAATGAACAGATTGCAGAATGGGTACAGTACAGTACAGCTCAATACACACAATTGTTAAGGGGATGCAGACCAGAGAGACTTTCGTCTTGTTTACATCAGGGTCCCCCATTTTCAATTCATGACATTTATGACATACACAACATACAGATATAAGAATCTAATCTAATCATCTAAACTAATCTAATCGTGACATTTAAGACATGCATGACATACATATATATCTCTGAGCACCTGAAGACTGTGCTATTAAACCAGGAAGTGCAGCACTGTTGATAAGGCTGTAGCCTCCACTACTGTAGTGCCCTGCGCTGCAACACAACTAACACAAGAGTGAACAAAAAATGCTCATGGACTGTCTGTCGTTGACTGCTCGCTTGTGTTGTTCGTTGGATTAGTTTTGGATTATTTGGGCTCGCCAAACAAACTATCAAAACGTACACGGAACCACGGTCTGTCGTTGACTGAGTCGCTTGTGTTGTCGCTGTGTGTCAGCCTCTGGATTATTTCGAACACCCGCCCACCTTTACCTCTGATTGGCTTACCATGACATTTTACTCAACCTCAGCCAATCGCGCACTGCCCACTAACCAAGGAAAAAAGTATTGCTTCTCAGCGCAGAGATCTGTCTGATCTGAAAAAAACAGCTTCAATCATAGTAACACACCGCATTTTTTGGCAGTAACGGTAACAGCGTTATTAAGATTGTAAGAGTATGCCGTTTACTCGTTACTGAAAAATATTCCCATCACTGGATGTCACAGTATGATGTCATAATAGAACATTCTAGAACATTTGTGATGTCATAATAGAACATTCTAGAACATTTGTGATGTCACAGTATGATGTCATAATCAAACATTCTAGAACATTTGTGTAGAGTATATATTCAACAATTCTCAGATCTCAGAAGACAAGTGAAGATCTCACTTGTTGTTCCTGGCTATTTGTCTGTAAGCTTGAATATATTCTGTAGATACAATTTAAAATCCCCACATGGAAAAGGAAACAATGTCCTGTACAATCCTTAATGAGCTGCGTCTGGAGAGTAGGCTCTGTGATGTGGTTATTAAAGTCAACAGCACTGAGTTGAATGCCCACAAGGCCCTCCTGTGTGACTGCAGCGACTATTTCAGGTAAGCTTGGTTCAGGTTAGCTTGTTCAGCTTAGCTTGTTTCAGGTTAGCTTGGTTCAGGTTAGCTTGGTTCAGTTTAGCTTGGTTTAGGTTAGCTTGGTTCAGGTTAGCTTGGTTCAGGTTAGCTTGGTTAAGCTTAGCTTGGTTCAGTTTAGCTTGGTTCAGGTTAGCTTGCTTCAGCTTAGCTTGGTTTAGGTTAGCTTGCTTCAGCTTAGCTTGGTTAGTAAACAGATACCATACTGTACTTTTTACTGTACACAGATAATATACAGTACTTCTACTGTAAACATATACTATACTGTACGTCTACTGTAAACAGATACTATACTGTATATATACTGTATAAAGATAATATACTGTACTTCTACTGTAAAAATATACTATACTGTACGTATACTGTAAAAATATAATATACTGTACTTCTACTGTAAACAGATACTATACTGTACTTCTACTGTAAACATATACTATACTGCACTTCTACTGTAAACATATAATATACTGTACTTCTAATGTAAACATATACAATACTGTACTTATACTGTAAACATATATTATACTGTACTTCTACTGTAAACATATAATATACTGTACTTATACTGTAAACATATACTATACTGCACTTCTACTGTAAAATATACAATACTGTACTTATACTGTAAACATATAGTATACTGTACTTCGACTGTAAACATATAATATACTGTACTTATACTGTAAACATATACTATACTGTACTTATACTGTAACATATAATATACTGCACTTCTACTGTAAACAGATATGATACTGTACTTCTACTGTAAACATATACTATACTGTATTTCTACTGTAAACATATAATATACTGTACTTCTACTGTAAACATATACTATACTGTACTTCTACTGTAAACAGATACTATACTGTACTTCTACCCTAAAAAGATACTATACTTCTACTGTGCTAAGACCCTATACTTCTTCAGTGAAAATATATTACTACACAGGACAGAATGTTGCTTACTGTTTACTCATCAGATATCTCTATACTCTGCGTCCCACAGAGCCCTCTTCACTCGCTGGAGCGACTCAGAGAAAGCAGTCCACACTATCCCTGGGGTGTCCCCGGGTATGATGCAGCTCATCATAGAGTACTCCTACACACGCTTTGTGATGGTGACATCAGAGAACGTGGAAGAGCTTCTGGTGGCTGCAGACCAGCTTCGCGTCACTGGCATAGTAGGAGCATGCTCTGACTTCCTAGAGGGCCAGCTGTCTCTGGAAAACTGTGTCGGCATCTGGAGGTTCACGGACATCTACTGCTGCCCTGACCTGAGGCGCAAGGCCCATCTCTGCATCGTGTGCCACTTTGAGGAGATGTTGCACGTCTCACAGGAGTTTGTGGAGCTGTCCCTGCAGCAACTGGTGGACATCATCGAGAGGGATGAACTGAACGTGAAGAGCGAGGAGACGGTGTTCGAGGCCGTCCTCCGTTGGATTGACCACTCCCGTGAGGAGCGTAAAGCAGACATCCCTTTGCTGCTGCCCAAGGTAACTAATTGTATTATGGATACGCAAACATGGTTGCTATTGCCTGAGCCACATTTATTTTATTTATTTTTTTATTATTTTACTTTTCCTTGTTTGTCTGTCTCTTGCCAAGGTCATTATGATTCATGTTACTGTTATTATTGTTGTCGTCGCTGTTGTCATTGTTATTATTATTATTATTATTATTATTATTATTATTATTATTATTATTATTATTATTATTATTATTATTATTATTATTATTATTATTATTATTATTGTTGTACTGTTATGTTCTGTTTTATGTATGAAAATTAAATAAAAACATTTATAAAAAATTTAAAAAAAACTAATTGTATTACTGTGCATTACATTAAAACAACACTAGGTTCCCTAGTACAGTGGTTGTCAAACATTTGGGTCCAAACTGTTCCCTAGCAACAGAAACCGTCTACAACCGATGTCTAAGTTGTACCCGCTGTCTGCTTGTCTCTTCCCAGGTTCGCATGGGCTTGATGAGGCCTGACTACTTCAGGAGAAACGTCGAGAACAACCCTGTGGTGAGGGACAGCCACGATTGCAGGGCCCTCATCCTCAGCGTCCTGAACCCCTCTGGCTCCGACAGGCTCCCAAACCCCCTGACCCGCCCACGCCTGCCCCAGGAGGTCCTATTGGCCATCGGAGGCTGGGGTGGCGGCAGCA
>NW_028170456.1:192415-194915 GCF_963971535.1 Notolepis coatsorum
TCAATGAGTGTAATACCAGCATTCAACAGCGGTTTCTATCATCATCATCATCACCCACGCTATGCATAAAATATATTGGTCCGCGGAGAGGCACGCTGAGGAGGCCGTGCAAACTGCAATGGAATATGGGGCATCTCTCTCTTTACCTAATATTTTGATTATATCCTGACATTTTTCAGTTGGAAGGGCAGTCTATATGCGTAACGGTAAAAAAAAAAAAAAAAAAAAATTGTTTTTCAAAAAGGGCACTTTTTTGATGAGGCTCAAAAAGGCAGGTGCTCAGGCACCCCTTGGCCTCTATGTGTGCACGTGCCTGGTGTCGGGCATAGTCTCTTCAGTGTAGGCTGGCCAGCCTTGGGCACTGAGAGGTGTGTTTCCAAAAGCTCCCATCGTTTGATGCTTCCACTAAAGAATACATACAGCCTTTCAACAGTGTCGTAGAAGTCTTTTATCTCTTTTATCTTTTGGCATGCGTCATTGAGTACAAGGTTTAAACTGCGTTGGGCTCTTTATCCCGTATGCGTTTTTGTACACCGGAGTAGACGCCACTCATACAGCTCGCCCGTCATATCCTTGTCCGCGGCACTTCCCAAGTAGTATCCCCTTTCTCTCCATCGATTCGAGAATTTCTCTCTCTAGACCTGCAGCAGTTTGGTCCGTGACCGCATGGAAGCCCAACAAAGGTTTGTTTATTTTCACCTCTGTAGGGTTTCCATTTTCATCATTTGCTATAGTAACACACCTGAACACTTGGCTCAGTTGGTCTACTTTTGAAATGTCCTGGGTGGTATCCATTATATTAGGCGATTCTATATTATATGCACCTTCTTTTTGCTTTCAATAAGCCTTTGCAGAACTGGATCATAACGCGCCATAAGTTCTATGGTAGATAAGAAATTACCATTATCTATATCACCTATTTTCTCTCTGTGACCCCGGAAAGCAGAGTTGCGAGAGGCCAGTGTTAATGTAACTGTGAGCGTTCCCCTGTCCCTGGGACCTTCTCCTCTCATCAACAGCCCCCACCCTTGCACATACTTTCCTCTCCTCCTCACCAGCCCCCACCTTTGGACAAACTTTTACTCTTGGCTTTTGTGTTGCCACCCATGTGTTTTAACCTTGTGTTATATTTAGTCTTGTTCCCTTGTTGATTGTTTTATTTGTCCCTTGTATGGTTTTTACTCTGTCTAGTGTTCAGTCTTTTCTTGTGTGGTTAGTTTTGTTTGTTTCCCTGTTTATTTCCCCAGAGTGTTTTGGTCTTGTGTTTCTCCCCATGTGTGCCTTGTTGGTAATTAGCCCTCCAGTGTCCCATGTCTTAATTAGTCTGTCTATATATGCTGTGTGTTTCCTGTCCTCCATTGTCGGTTCATTTTTGGAGTTCATGTTTTGAGATCCTTGTTTGATGTTCGGTCCCATGTTTGTTATCCACGTTCTTGTTCTCCTGTTTCATAGTAAGTTTTCCCTGCAGTAACTTTGTTTTGTGTTTTTTTTTACTTGCTCTCTTTATGAGATTATTGTTTGTTTTTGTATTTTGTTGCTGCCTTTGGAAGTATTTTTGTGAAGATCTTTGTTGCTGCCCTCTTTTGAAGTAAAGACATTTGTTGATATAATTCACCTCTGGCTCCACGTCTCGTCTGCCTGTTCTCCCCTCGTTCTGTTCCACGATTGGGTCCTCAGACAACACTATCCCTAACAAGTTTTCTCGGAATTATTAATATCTCGTTGAAAGCCACTCACGAGATTTCTCTGAATTTTTATTTTAATTTTTTTTTAGCGATCTGAAATCATATTGCATCACGCGAGCCTACCCTAGTCTACCCGAGCGCCGCCGGCGATCAGATGTGGAAAAAAGCGCCCCCTATCGTCTCCCAGATGACATCAGGGATTTTGGAATGGACTCAATGAAAATGGATGGGGGAAAAAATCCTGTACTCCACATCTTCCAGTCCACTGATGCAGCCGGGGTTACCACAGTTCATTCTGGAGCCTCTGAGCCCCGCGGAATCATGTGTTCTACTGTATCACGTTGGATCTATACACTTATCGATTTTTTCGAATGGTGATCAGGAATTGGAATATACCA
The DNA here is from genome assembly GCF_963971535.1 of Notolepis coatsorum. NCBI lineage: Eukaryota > Metazoa > Chordata > Actinopteri > Aulopiformes > Paralepididae > Notolepis > Notolepis coatsorum. The sequence goes on from NW_028170456.1 coordinate 194,499, forward strand.
GTTGGATACCATCTGATGTCAGGTAAGAAATCTATGTTATCAGTGTTAGGATAATCAGACTCATTTTGATGAAGATATAAGCTGTTTTGTGAAATGGGCTCTTTCGGTTTCACTGTAAAAGTCCAAGAGGAAATGAAAACGGCTATTATCAGCGCGCGGCCCGAATGGGCGTGCGTGTACATATAATATTGATCATCTAGCATTTATTTGAAAACTATTCATAAATAGGCCGACAAATATCAACGTTCTGGAATATTCCAGTAAAAGACGATTATCATAGAATGGCCCAGAATGGACTGTTTTTTTACCTCAAAATGGGTGCTTTTCAAAATGCTCTCAAACGGAAATGAAGCGATAAAAAACCAATCTGCCTCGACAGCACTGACTGGAAAATGATTCTTTGATAAGCGACGGTCA
>NW_028170456.1:199915-201912 GCF_963971535.1 Notolepis coatsorum
CAGGCTCTGTAGTGATGTCTGTGTTTAGTGGTCTTAATGATGAAGCAGGGGTCAGCTGGGCCAGGCTCTGTAGTGATGTCTGTGTTTAGTGGTCTTAATGATGAAGCAGCTGGTCTGCTGGGCCAGGCTCTGTAGTGATGTGTGTGTTTAGTGGTCTTAATGATGAAGCAGCTGGTCTGCTGGGCCAGGCTCTGTAGTGATGTGTGTGTTTAGTCGTCTTAATGATGAAGCAGCTGGTCAGCTGGGCCAGGCTCTGTAGTGAGGTGTGTGTTTAGTGGTCTTAATGATGAAGCGGGGGTTAGCTGGGCCAGGCTCTGTAGTGAGGTGTGTGTTTAGTGGTCTTAATGGTGAAGCAGCTGGTCTGCTGGGCAGGCTCTGTAGTGATGTGTGTGTTTAGTGGTCTTAATGGTGAAGCAAGCTGGTCTGCTGGGCCAGGCTCTGTAGTGATGTGTGTGTTTAGTGGTCTTAATGGTGACGCAGGGGTCAGCTGGGCCAGGCTCTGTAGTGATGTGTGTGTGTTTAGTCGTCTTAATGGTGAAGCAGCTGGTCTGCTGGGCCAGGCTCTGTAGTGATGTGTGTGTTTAGTGGTCTTAATGGTGACGCAGCTGGTCTGCTGGGCCAGGCTCTGTAGTGCTGTGTGTGTTTAGTGGTCTTAATGATGAAGTAGCTGGTCTGCTGGGCCAGGCTCTGTAGTGATGTGTGTGTGTTTAGTGGTCTTAATGGTGAAGCAGCTGGTCTGCTGGGCCAGGCTCTGTAGTGATGTGTGTGTTTAGTGGTCTTAATGGTGAAGCAGCTGGTCTGCTGGGCCAGGCTCTGTAGTGAGGTGTGTGTTTAGTGGTCTTAATGATGAAGCAGCTGGTCTGCTGGGCCAGGCTCTGTAGTGAGGTGTGTGTTTAGTCGTCTTAATGGTGACGCAGGGGTCAGCTGGGCCAGGCTCTGTAGTGATGTGTGTGTTTAGTGGTCTTAATGAAGAAGTAGGGGTCTGCTAGGCCAGGCAGGCTCTGTTCCGTGTTGAATGTTAACGTGAAATAATAACCTTGACTCTGGACGACCTGCTACTGTTGGAGAGGAGAGCCGTCTCCTCCTGACGACATCAGACAACAGGACAGGACCCCCTACTGGCTACAACACCCTTAGACAGACCCCCTTCCATCCCTCCGTCTCTGCCTATACCTCCCTCTCGCCACTCCCTTCCTCTCCTCTTCTCATTGCCTTGTCTCTCGTCTCTTCCATTCCTATCCTCTCCTCCTCTCATCTCCTCCTCATCTCTTTTTCTCCTCCCCTCTCTTCCTTAAATGGCCTTGCCTCTCCTCTCTCCCATCCTCTTTTCTCTCATCTACCCTCACCTCTTCTCTCCTCTGCTCTCTCCATCCCTCCTTCCTCTGCATCCTAAACAAATATGTAACATGATTTCATTTCCATTCCCCTCCGTTGCGTGTGTGTGTGTGTGTGTGCGTGTGTGTGTGTGTGTCTGTGTACGTGTGTGTGTGTAAGTGTTGTGTGTGTGTGTGGGTGTGTATGTATGTGTGTGCGTGTGTGCGTGCACGCATGTGTGAGTGCACATCTGGCTGGACGTCTCACACCTCTCTCTCTCTCTCTCTCTCTCTCTCTCTCTCTCTCTCTCTCTCTCTCTCTCTCTCTCTCTCTCCCTCTCTCCATCCCTCTCTTTCCCTCTAACCCTCTGTGTGTGTCTCTCCTTCTCTCCTCTCTCTCCTCTCTCATCTCTCTCTCTCTCTCTCTCTCTCTCTCTCTCTCTCTCTCTCTCTCTCTCTCTCTCTCTCTCTCTCTCTCTCTCTCTCTCTCTCTTTAAGCTCAGTGCCAGGTTGCGACAGCCCAAACTGTTCAGCTGCAACTGTTCCAAGCCCAATAATTACAGCTTGTCACAAAGAATTAATTTTCTCATTTCTCATAAAGATCTGTATATAAAAAAAAATGACCATGTTATTATAACGCAGCCGCTCTCCGGAGGCAGGCAACAAAAACCAAATTAAATTTTT